>NC_132887.1:40879870-40921824 GCF_030463535.1 Salminus brasiliensis | reverse complement strand
GTGTGACATCACAGCAATGATGTGAATTCTGGGCTGTTTTTACAGCATGTATAAACGGGGGATGGGGGGGGGATTATATGATCTTTAACACTGAACTGTATTTATTTACAAGACGTCCAGACTGTCCGTTTGTCTCCTGGTTTATATTTCTGCCCTCTGTTATTCTAAATCTGCACCTTCTGCGCTCTGACGCTCCGCTTTTAGCTCTGAATGGACTGAGGTGGATTTTTCCTGGAGTGGATTTTCTCACACATTCTTTCCAAAGGAAGATTTACACAAAGTCCTGCTGTTCCATAAGCGGCTTGGCCTCGGCGCACACCGCGCTGCAGCAGCCCATTCATCTCTACAGGAAAGTTGACTGGAGACCAAGAACAAATGGACACAGCGACGTCCTTCTGGCCAGAACACGGGCTAACGGGCTCAGACAGACAGACTAAGGCCGGGTTTCTATTAAAGCGATGTCACTATAATCAATCAGCCAGGACACGTCTTGGTGTGTGACATTCTGCTTCGACAAGGCTAATGTAGCTAACAAGTAATGGAAGCTTATGTACACCAATTAGCATGGTAATGCATAACTGCATGCCTAAGCCATCACACACTCTCTCGAACCGTGCAGGCATCTCTAAGACTGGTCCGGTATCTGACAGGGGTTTCAGATGTAAGTGTTAACTGCAGCTGTGTTTCTCTCTCTATGTGTGTGTGTGTGTGTGTGTGTGTGTGTGTGTGTGTGTGTGTGTATGCAGGTGCAGAATCTCAACAGTATTCTGTCCTTCCCACTGGAGAGCATCCTGAAGAGTGAACTCCGAGACACCAGACTGGTGAGATTTACTGCAGTAACAGATGGAGCTACAGTCTGTAACTGTACACACCTGTAAAGCTATAAAGAGTTTCCAATAAAGTGGCCAGTGTGTGGAAGCACAGGGTAGGTGTTTTTTAATAAAGTGGCCAGTGAGTGAAAGCACAGGGTAGGGGTTTCTAATAAAGTGGCCAGTGAGTGAAAGCACAGGGTAGGTGTTTCTAATAAGGTGGCCAGTGAGTGAAAGCACAGGGTAGGTGTTTCTAATAAAGTGGCCAGTGAGTGAAAGCACAGGGTAGGGGTTTCTAATAAAGTGGCCAGTGAGTGAAAGCACAGGGTAGGGGTTTCTAATAAAGTGGCCAGTGAGTGAAAGCACAGGGTAGGGGTTTCTAATAAAGTGGCCAGTGAGTGGAAGCACAGGGTAGGTGTTTCTAATAAGGTGGCCAGTATGGGGAAGCGCAGGGTAGGTGTTTCTAATAAAGTGGCCAGTGAGTGAAAGCACAGGGTAGGGGTTTCTAATAAAGTCGCCAGTGGGTGGAAGTATGAGGTAGGGGTTTCTAATAAAGTGGCCACTGTGTGAAGCACAATGTAGGTGTTTCTGATAAAGTGGCCAGTGAGTGGAAGTACGAGGTAGGGCGCTGTGTTGTAATAATGTAATACAGCATGTGTGAGATCAGAAGACGCTAGGCCTGGGTGTGTTGCGGCGTGAGGTCGGAGCAGACACATAGCTGAAGTTTTTTGGATGAAGAGGTGAAGAGGCGTGGCGCTCGTCTTAATTTCAGGGTGGTGCTGCTTTTGCACCTTTCACCACAGCACCAACAACAACAACAACAACAAGTCAGCTGGTGAAATCTCCTCCCTCCTAGGTCTTCCTCCATCAGCTGTGAGTGGTGTTATTATTGAACAGTGGAAGAGTTTAGGAGGAACAGCTCACAGAGAGCAGCTCAGCCACCGAGTGTCTGTCAGACCACGTAAAGTTACAGAGCGGGGTCAGGGCCGAGTGCTGAGCTCAGAGCAGAGTGCAGAAAAGCCTCCAACTGACTCAGTAACTGCAGCAGAGCTCCAAACCTGCTGCTGCTGCTGGAGCTGCAGAGGGGGACCGGCTCCAGATTCATTAGAACAGGACGGCTATGAGAACAGCTCCTGTAGCTTGTCTGTATAGTGTAGGTAAGTAAAGTGGCCAGTGTGTGGAAGCACAGGGTAGGTGTTTTTTAATAAAGTGGCCAGTGAGTGAAAGCACAGGGTAGGGGTTTCTAATAAAGTGGCCAGTGAGTGAAAGCACAGGGTAGGTGTTTCTAATAAGGTGGCCAGTGAGTGAAAGCACAGGGTAGGTGTTTCTAATAAAGTGGCCAGTGAGTGAAAGCACAGGGTAGGGGTTTCTAATAAAGTGGCCAGTGAGTGAAAGCACAGGGTAGGGGTTTCTAATAAAGTGGCCAGTGAGTGAAAGCACAGGGTAGGGGTTTCTAATAAAGTGGCCAGTGAGTGGAAGCACAGGGTAGGTGTTTCTAATAAGGTGGCCAGTATGGGGAAGCGCAGGGTAGGTGTTTCTAATAAAGTGGCCAGTGAGTGAAAGCACAGGGTAGGGGTTTCTAATAAAGTCGCCAGTGGGTGGAAGTATGAGGTAGGGGTTTCTAATAAAGTGGCCACTGTGTGAAGCACAATGTAGGTGTTTCTGATAAAGTGGCCAGTGAGTGGAAGTACGAGGTAGGGCGCTGTGTTGTAATAATGTAATACAGCATGTGTGAGATCAGAAGACGCTAGGCCTGGGTGTGTTGCGGCGTGAGGTCGGAGCAGACACATAGCTGAAGTTTTTTGGATGAAGAGGTGAAGAGGCGTGGCGCTCGTCTTAATTTCAGGGTGGTGCTGCTTTTGCACCTTTCACCACAGCACCAACAACAACAACAACAACAAGTCAGCTGGTGAAATCTCCTCCCTCCTAGGTCTTCCTCCATCAGCTGTGAGTGGTGTTATTATTGAACAGTGGAAGAGTTTAGGAGGAACAGCTCACAGAGAGCAGCTCAGCCACCGAGTGTCTGTCAGACCACGTAAAGTTACAGAGCGGGGTCAGGGCCGAGTGCTGAGCTCAGAGCAGAGTGCAGAAAAGCCTCCAACTGACTCAGTAACTGCAGCAGAGCTCCAGACCTGCTGCTGCTGCTGGAGCTGCAGAGGGGGACCGGCTCCAGATTCATTAGAACAGGACGGCTATGAGAACAGCTCCTGTAGCTTGTCTGTATAGTGTAGGTAAGTAGTGGAAGCCTATAGCTTACAGCACGCTGCTGACTGCAGGCCTCACAGCGGGTGGAGGTGTTCAGTAATCTCTAATAGACGTGCTGATGTGGTTTCCAACACTGTAGGACTCACTGTTATCTAGAACATGGACTGAAGTGCAGACACTTTGCAGACGGGTGAGTGTGTCGGCCGCTGATTTCGGTGGCGTACTTTACGGGCCGCTGAAGGTCAGTCTGTAAATCTCTGTGTCTGTCTCTCTCCCAGGACCTGAGGAAGCAGATGGAGAGGAGCTGGAAGGATTACGATGTTAAAATGTGAGTTTCTCTACCATCAGATGTCCAGCTCAGTCTGTGTCTCTGGCCTATACGGCCATGTGTAAAAATTAGGACACCCCTTGAAAACCTCTGTCTTTTTAAGAGGCCTTCAGAAAGAAGGGTGGAGGTGCAGAGTCTGGGAAGGGGTTTATAAAGACGATGTCCACTGTGTATTTGATCTGTAGTGAGACTGTAGTGAGACAGAAGGGACCGCAGATGAGGGCAGATCAGGTCCCTAAGTCCCGCCCCTTTACAGGTCACAATGATTAAGAAATGTGATCGGAGCTTTAATACATTTTATCTCTCTCTCTCTCTATGTGTCTCTCTCTCTCTCTGTCTCTCTCTCTGTCTATCTCTCTCTCTCTCTCTCTCTCTCTCTCTCTCTCTCTCTCTCTCTCTCAGAATGAAGTTGGAGAGGGAGAGGCAGAAGCAGGCCAGTTTGATCCGGCTGGACGGTTCGGACATAGTGGAGGACATGGAGAGAGAGAGGAGGACCTTCCAGCTGCAGATGTGTGAGGTGTGTGTGTTTGTGTGTGTTTGTGTGTGTGTGTGTGTGTGTGTGTGTGTGTGTGTGTGTGTGTGTGTGTGTGTGTGTGTGTGTGGAGGGGAATTTCTGTTTTAGCTGCACTGCTGAACCCAGCCGTGGTAAAGGATGGAAATAAAGGACAGAGACAGACAGACAGATAGAGACAGACAGAGAGAGAGAGAGACAGACAGACTGATAGATAGATAGACAGAGACAGAGACAGAGACAGAGAGAGAGACAGAGAGAGAGACAGAGAGAGAGAGACAGAGAGAGATGGAGAGAGAGAGAGAGAGAGAGAGAGATATGGGGAATCCTGGTTTAACATCTTCTCTCCAGCTGTGTGTGTTAGTATGTAAATGTGTGTGTGTGTGTGTGTGTGTGTGTAACGGTTCTTCCTCTCTGTTCTGCAGTACTTGCTGAAAGTTCAGGAGATAAAGATGCGTCAGGGTCCAGATCTGCTCCAGAGCCTGATCAAATACTTCCAAGCCCAGCTCAAGTATGTCTGTAAACACACACACACACACACACACACACACACCTGCATTTATACACACAATATTCAGTCAGGTTTTATTCAGCTAGCTTAGTGTTTGTTAAACTTTCAGTTTTTAGTTTCAGTTCTAAGACCTGAAATTCAGGAACCTCAGGAAACAGTGTCTGATTTTTGTGTATACAATAAATGATCCCGTTTCTACAATAAATGATTCAATAATCACCATAAATAATGCAGTATCTACAATAAATGATTCAGTATCTACTGTACTAATAGGTATTACTGAATCAGAAACTCATATGGATGTGATGTGGTTTGATGGTGAGTAAGGGTCCACGTCCAGGTCTTTAAGGGTTAAAGGCTTAATGGAGGGGACGCAGTGTTTACAGTAGTGGTGAAACTGGGAGACGCTGATTGAGACACAACAGGGTTTTACTCTGAACTCCAACAGTGACCATTCAGACTGGCTTCAGTGTGAGACACACGGAGTTAAAGGTTTTTGGAGTAAAGGCACTTCCCGGAATCTGGCTGTGAGAGATAATGTAGAATTCCTGTTTCACTCGTTCATCCGACACTGAACACACTCGCATTGTTAATGCATCACCCAAACACGCACACACACACACACACACACAGACACACACACACACACACACACACGGACACAGCTCAGCTTCAGCCCAACAATAGCTGCTGTTTTTAGGATTCAATACCAGATTGTGTCGTCCGTATACTGACCTACATACGTCTGTGTATCTGTGTGTGTGTGTATCTGTGTGTGTGTGTGTGTGTGTGTGTGTCTTTATTTGTATCTGTGTGTGATGTCTGTGGTGATAAGATTGAGTTGACATTCTTGTTTCTATCTTAGTTTTTTCCAGGATGGATTGAAAGCTGCTGAAAATCTCAGTCCGTTTGTGGAAAAGCTGGCAGCATCCGTTCACACGGTAATAACGCTGTGTGTGTGTGTGTGTGTGTGTGTGTGTGTGTGTGTGTGTGTGTGTGAGAGAGAGAGAGAGAGAGATCTAGTTACACTACACCCATTTACAGTGTTACGCTGCATCCATTTCCATGGTTACACTACACCCATTCACAGTTTTACACTGCATCTATTTCCATGGTTACACTACACCCATTTACAGTGTTACTCTAAACCCATTTATGATGCTACACTGTTCTCCATAAATGAATTTGATTAATTGTTTTGTTAAAAAACAACAATGAATTAAATTTAAATGAAATTGTCATAACGTAAACGTTTTTACCTAAAATGAAAATATCCTCAGATTTCTGCTCATGTGCACTAGATGAGGGCGCTAGTGGGTTGAGGGAGGTTGTCAGTGATGTGCTGTACACCCTGCGGGTGGTCTGAGGGGGTGTATGGTAGTGTGTTAGTGGGGGGAGCAGCAGTGTGTGGGATTTCTGCATTTTTTTCTGGCTCAGTGACTCAGAGTTTAAGCCTCACCTGCTGAAAGCGGGAAGTTTTCACTCCCCTCCCCACCACACACACACACACACACACACACACACACATACGGAAGCAGGGTAATAAGGAATTGTGGTGTAAATCCACCGTTGAGGGCTGATGGCGTTTGAGATACGTGTTTATGTGTGTGGGAGTGTGTGTGGGGGAGTGTTGGCTTTTGAGTATGAGGAAGTAGTCTGGATTTCTAAGCCTGTAGTGTGTGATTAAAGATGACTTTGTAATGGAGATAACCACATAAGCCTTAGTTTGTGATTAAATATTGATTGTGAAGCAGCTCCTTCTTGTTTTCTACTGTGCCGCCGAAAAAACACACACATCTGCAATACAGGAGTTACCCATTCAGAGGGCCTGAGAAAGTTAACCACATGCTAATACCTTATAAACAAATCCACTCACTAAATATATAATATAATATATTAGATCAGAATGTTGTGATGAATAGACCGATAGAAAAGCTCCAAAATGACCTGGAATAAAATTATATAGGATATTATGTACATTATTAAATATTATTTATGTGTTATATAAAATTAAACAGTAGCTTCAATAATATTAATATTCTGTGTTTATATAATATCCAATACACAAGAATACCTAAATGTTCTATAATTGTGAGGATTTATGGAGATGATTGTTGAGGAATCCTGTAGAAACTGCTGTAGGATCTCCTCGGATCCACAGATGTTTATCTTCTTAGTACAGTATTAATCACAGACAGTGGAGTTTAGCCTGATCTTAGCCCTGAACTACTGCTACTACTGTGCCAACCGCTAGCTATGATAGATTAACATGCTAACTGCAGGCTAAAGCCCTAGCCCTGAGCTAACACACTAGCTTTCTTTGGAGAGAAAAAATAAATAAATAAATAAAATATTTATATATATTCAAAGAAAGCTAGTTTGTATTTCTTGAACAGTATTTCTGAAGTATCACTACAGTATAGCGTCTTAATACTGTTCTCACTGTCGTACGGGCCTGGCTTTGGTTAGCTGAGCTCTCGCTTTTCAGGGCTACGACATTAGATGTTTATTAGGAAGTGAGACACGTTTACATATCCGTCTACAGAGTTACTAAAATATCTCCAATATTATGAATACAAGTTTAATTAAACCATTTACTAAACTTCATTTTTAAAGCTAAAGCCTTAGCTTTGAGCTAACACGCTAGCTGCTACAGCGTTGCCAACTTTTAATAGTTATTCTTCAAATCCAGTGGGTCAGATGTGCTGATTTTCTTTTAATTTGATAATTGAATTTTTCCTCAGTAATATTACAGTATTACTTTGAAATTCAGCTGAGAAGAAAATATAGTGTATTAGTTTTACGTTCTCGTTGTTTGAGCTTAGCCTTGATGCTAGTCGTGAGTGTTATTATACAGCAATGCGCTTTTCAGGAAGATTAATTAGCATCATTTGCAGTGTTTATAACAAGCTAAAGCCCTATTCCTGAGGGAAAGCGCTAAAGTGCTAGTGAAGCTAGTAAATGAACAGTAATGAACAGTATTAATATGCTACAGTATTTTCCGGGAACTGTGGTGTTACACAATTTTGGAGAACTTCGGTGTCTAAGCATCCAGTTTCTCTTGAAAGCTGGTGTGTGTTTAAATGTGTGTGTGAGGTGGTAGAGAGTGTGTGTGAGGCGAGGCGTGTTTGAACTGATCTGGTGGAGGGAGGAATTTGTCTGAGGAACTGGTTTGGGCGACGCTTCTGACAACACACGGGTCCTGTGGAGACTTGCCTTCTTTTAATTGAATCATAATCAAAACACAAGAGACAGAAAAGAACGTATTAAGAACTGCGGATCAGAACTCCTCATCTCAGGTTCTCCAAAAAGCACAACCGTCTGAGTCCAACCGTCTGAGTCCAGCTCTCTGAATCTAGCCGTCTAAATCCAACCGTCTGAGTCCAACCGTCTGAGTCCAACCGTCTGAGTCCAACCGTCTGAGTCCAACCGTCTGAGTCCAACCGTCTGAGTCCAGCTCTCTGAATCTAGCCGTCTAAATCCAACCGTCTGAGTCCAACCGTCTGAGTCCAGCTCTCTGAATCTAGCCGTCTGAGTCCAACCGTCTGAGTCCAGCTCTCTGAATCTAGCCGTCTAAATCCAACCGTCTGAGTCCAACCGTCTGAGTCCAGCTCTCTGAATCTAGCCGTCTGAGTCCAACCGTCTGAGTCCAGCTCTCTGAATCTAGCCGTCTAAATCCAACCGTCTGTATCCAGCCGTCTGAGTCCAACTGTCTGAGTCCAACCGTCTGAGTCCAGCTCTCTGAATCTAGCCGTCTAAATCCAGCTCTCTGAATCTAGCTCTCTGAATCTAGCCGTCTAAATCCAGCTCTCTGAATCTAGCCGTCTGAGTCCAACCGTCTGAATCCATCCATCTGAGTTGGATCAGATGGACATTTTTATAACCTGGTTCTGAGCCGCCCAGCTCCCAGGCGCTCCAGCTATGTGATGATAAAGTGGTGATGGAAACGGTGTACTGTGATTTCTTAGGTCTGCCACAAAGAAGGTGTTTCTGATAAAGTGGCCAGGCACTGTGTATTCACCTTGGTTTCCATGACCTTATAGCACCCCAGATGTGGTCACAGCCAATCAGATGTGTTTGTGGGGGGAAGAGCTTTAGCGTTTTTTTTTTGTCTTCTTCACAGGTTCGTCAGGACCAGGATGAGGAAGCGAAGCAGCTCTCTCAGCTCCGAGACTCTCTCAGGAGTCAGCTACAGGTGGACGGCAAAGAGGCAAGTTCAGACCGTACTGCACTTTATTGATGATACAGATGATAAATGTGATGGTTGGTGGTGATATTAGTCATGATGGTGATGATGGAGGTTATAGCAATGTTGATGTTGGTGATGGAGGTGATGTTGATGTAGTGGTTGATGAGATGATGGTGATGGTGATGATGAAGACAGTAGCGATGTTGATGTTGGTGATGATGGAGGTTATAGCACTGTTGATGTTGATGTTGGTGATGATGGAGACAGTAGCGATGTTGATGTTGGTGATGATGGAGACAGTAGCGATGTTGATGTTGGTGATGATGGAGGTTATAGCACTGTTGATGTTGATGTTGGTGATGATGGAGACAGTAGCGATGTTGATGTTGGTGATGATGGAGACAGTAGCGATGTTGGTGATGGTGATGATGGAGGTTATAGCACTGTTGATGTTGATGTTGGTGATGATGGAGACAGTAGCGATGTTGATGTTGGTGATGATGGAGGTTATAGCACTGTTGATGTTGGTGATGGTGATGATGGAGACAGTAGTGATGTTGATGTTGGTGATGATGGAGACAGTAGCGATGTTGATGTTGGTGATGATGGAGGTTATAGCACTGTTGATGTTGATGTTGGTGATGATGGAGACAGTAGCGATGTTGATGTTGGTGATGATGGAGACAGTAGCGATGTTGGTGATGGTGATGATGGAGACAGTAGTGATGTTGGTGATGGTGATGGTGGGGATGATAATAGTGGTAATGGTGATGATGGTGACTGTGATGATGATGGCGATGGTGATTCGGTTGATGATGATGACTGTCTTTGTAGGAGTACATGAACAGGAAGAATTCGGGCCATGGCTACAGCATCCACCAGCCACAGGGCAACAAGAAGTACGGCACAGAGAAATCCGGATTTCTCCTGAAGAAGAGTGACGGGTGAGGAAGAACGTCTCCCCTCATTCACACTGTGACTGCTCTGCCCTGCTCACACTGTTCTAAACTGTTCTCCTATTATTCACAGTTCTAGAAGGTTCTCCTCTATCAACACTGTAAATGTTCTGCCATATTCTGATTGTTCTAGAATGTTCTCCGCTATTCACACCGCTGCACTTGGCTTGGTTTATTTGGTTCTTTTTCCAAATCTCCTGAAGCCAAATGTTCCTGTTCGTGTTTGTTGGGTCAGCGAGGTTTGGCCTTGAGCGGAGGGGGAAGATGGGGGCTACAGCTGGCATTGCACAGAGCTGTGTGTGTGTGTGTGTGTGTCAGACTCAGCTGTTCTTCATTAAGTATGGTTTGAACTCTGGCTGGGGTCTAGACTCACACACTCTCCAAACGAAGCCCACAATAACACACACACACACACACTGTCTGATCTCAGTGGAAGGATGTGAACGCACTGAGATCAGACCATCTGTGGTTCAAACTTTTGCTGACTCACTTCGAGTGTGTTCCAGCACAGTAAACAACACGACTCCCACAGATCAGTGTCCAGCCTAACCTCAGTGTATATCACAATACCTACATTTAGAGTTATTAATATTCACCCTAATGAGAGACTGTAGCTCCTCCTCCTCAGTGTATATCACAATACCTACATTTAGAGCGTTATTAATATTCACCCTAATGAGAGACTGTAGCTCCTCCTCCTCAGTGTATATCACAATACCTACATTTAGAGCGTTATTAATATTCACCCTAATGAGAGACTGTAGCTCCTCCTCCTCAGTGTATATCACAATACCTACATTTAGAGCGTTATTAATATTCACCCTAATGAGAGACTGTAGCTCCTCCTCCTCAGTGTATATCACAATACCTACATTTAGAGCGTTATTAATATTCACCCTAATGAGAGACTGTAGCTCCGCCTCCTCAGTGTATATCACAATACCTACATTTAGAGCGTTATTAATATTCACCCTAATGAGAGACTGTAGCTCCGCCTCCTCAGTGTATATCACAATACCTACATTTAGAGCGTTATTAATATTCACCCTAATGAGAGACTGTAGCTCCGCCTCCTCAGTGTATATCACAATACGTACATTTAGAGCGTTATTAATATTCACCCTAATGAGAGACTGTAGCTCCGCCTCCTCAGCGTATATCACAATACCTACATTTAGAGCGTTATTAATATTCACCCTAATGAGAGACTGTAGCTCCGCCTCCTCAGTGTATATCACAATACCTACATTTAGAGTTATTAATATTCACCCTAATGAGAGACTGTAGCTCCTCCTCCTCAGCGTATATCACAATACCTACATTTAGAGCGTTATTAATATTCACCCTAATGAGAGGCTGTAGCTCCTCCTCCTCAGTGTATATCACAATACCTACATTTAGAGCTTTATTAATATTCACCCTAGAGAGGCTGTAGCTCCGCCTCCTCAGTGTATATCACAATACCTACATTTAGAGCGTTATTAATATTCACCCTAATGAGAGACTGTAGCTCCTCCTCCTCAGTGTATATCACAATACCTACATTTAGAGCGTTATTAATATTCACCCTAGAGAGACTGTAGCTCCGCCTCCTCAGTGTATATCACAGTACCTACATTTAGAGCGTTATTAATATTCACCCTAATGAGAGACTGTAGCTCCGCCTCCTCAGTGTATATCACAATACCTACATTTGATGTTAGTGATGTTGGTTGCCATGGCGAACAGTTTTCACAGGGGTTTTCTTCATGTTTTACAGGATCAGGAAGGTGTGGCAGAAGAGGAAGTGTGGGGTCAAATATGGCTGCCTGACCATCTCTCACAGCACAGTGAGCGCACACACACACACACACACACACACACACACTATATTACTGATACATAATATTATCCATTCTAATGAAATATGATAATATAGACGTATCACACAACAACTACAACACCCCCCCATTTCTCTCTCAGATCAACAGGCCTCCAGCTAAACTCAACCTGCTCACCTGTCAGGTGCGGCCGAACCCAGAGGAGAGGAGGAGCTTTGACCTGGTGACCCGTAAGCTGACCTTTTGACCTTTTCCCTGTTAGCTGAGGAATTAGCAAAGGGCAGCTCAGCAGCTGCAAGAACCACCCAACCACCTCCGAGAGCGAGAGCAGCAGTGAGGTCAGACTCTCCAACTCATCCCATCCAAAAGTACTGGATGGAGCTCCACCACCATCATTCCAGGGAACACGGTTCTTCCACTGCTCCACAGCTCAATGCTGGGGGGCTTTATACCCCTCACACGTCTGGCATGAGGCAGCATGGTGACTTTAGGGGTCCTGTGATCACGACTGCTGCAGAGCTCCAGAGATTATACAGCTGTATGATTAGACACCTTAAAGCAGATGAACTTACTCGGTAGAAAGGGTGTCCAGATACTTTTGGACAGACTGTGTATTGGCTGGAAAGTAGTGATAGATGAGTTCAGTCTTGTAGAACCTTCAACTGACCGGAGCTCGGTCTCATGTAGGTGTGTGAATGCACCAGTGAGAGTGTGTGTATGTGTGTGTTATAATGAAAGCCGGATGCTGAGAGGGGCTTGACTGTGTGTGTGTGTGTGTGTGTGTGTTATATAATGAGAAGCATGTGTTATTAGGGGCTTGTCCTGGCCTGTTGTTTCTTCTATGTCCACCCCACTTTCATTCCATTCACACCCCTATCTCTCTCTCTCTCTCTCTCTCTCTCTCTGAGAGAAGAGAGATGAGAGAGAGAGAGAGAGAGAGAGAGAGAGATAGGGGTGTGAATGGAATGAAAGTGGGGTGGACATAGAAGAAACAACAGGCCAGGACAAGCCCCTAATAACACATGCTTCTCATCTCTCTAACACACACACACACAACACACACACACAGTCAAGCCCCTATCAGCATCCGGCTTTCATTATAACACACACATACACACACTCTCACTGGTGCATTCACACACCTACATGAGACCGAGCTCGGTCAGTTGAAGGTTCTACAAGACTGAACTCATCTATCACTACTTTCCAGCCAATACACAGTCTGTCCAAAAGTATCTGGACACCTTTCTACCGAGTAAGTTATCTGCTTTAAGGTGTCTAATCATACAGCTGTATAATCTGGAGCTCTGCAGCAGTCGTGATCACAGGACCCTAAGTCACCATGCTGCCTCATGCCAGACGTGTGAGGGGTATAAAGCCCCCCAGCATTGAGCTGTGGAGCAGTGGAAGAACAAGGTGGATGTTTCTGCTGATTCACACATAAGGCCAGGCAGTGACGTAATACCGACCCATCTGGTTAGACTCTGGCTAGGCCCCAATGAAGCACATCCCTGCTTTTGTTTGCGGTTCTGTTTGTTAGTAAACACACAGCTCCGGGTTCTGTTCTGGACCAGGATGATGTTTGGGTTTCAGGGTTTTTAGGGTTCTCTGTGCTTTCTCCTCATCTCTCTGTGAAGAACCTGGAGAGTAGTTCAGGCAGTTTATTAAGCAGCTATTATGAGACATGACAACACAGAACCAATCAGACAGTGTGGGCGGAGCTAACTGTAGTATTAAACTTGTTTTTTTTTCTAATATTTGTTTGATGTTTCTCTAAATCTCTCTCGTTTCCCCCGCAGACCCCAGCTGGCTCTCCACTAACCTGGGCATCCTGACCTGTATCGAGTGCTCCGGAATCCACAGAGAGCTCGGAGTTCATTACTCACGCATTCAGTCACTTACACTCGACATGCTGAGCACATCAGAACTGCTGGTAAACACACACACACACATACACACACACACACACACACACACACACACACACACTGTAACTGAATATGAACACATCAATGAATGATCTGCTCTCCTGGATTCTGCTGATCTGGATCTCATGGTCTCAGTAAATCTACTGGCAGAGCTGACTAGCTGATGGATCCACATGAGTAGCAGATCAGCAGAATCCAGGAGAGGATGTTTCAGTAAAGTATTCGGGCAGAGCTGAAAGTTGGCTTAGTCTGATTTGTGCTGGTGTTTCCTGCTGTGTTTCCTCACAGCTGGCAGTAAGTATCGGTAACAGCAGGTTTAATGACGTCCTGGAGGCCAACCTTCGAGATGACTCAATAAAACCTCTACCAACCAGCGACATGTGAGTTTCACAACTTCAGATTTGAACCTATAAAATATATGGTATTAATGCATATACATGGGACATATTATTATTATTATTATTATTATTGCATTATAGGCACTTACATACACTACATGACCAAATGTTTGTGGACACCCCTTCTAATGAATGCATTCAGCTACTTTAAGCTGCACCCATTGCTGACAAAAATGTGCAAATGCACACACACAGCTTGTCTAGTCCCTGTGGAGAGGACGCTCTGGAGCAGATCAACATCATGAAGCTATTGGCACCATGCCTCTTAATGCCAGGCATGGGCTAGAGGGGTATAAAGCCCCCCAACATTGAGCTGTGGAGCAGTGGAAGAACTGTGTTCTCTGGAATGATGGTGGAGGAGCTCAGTAGACAGTAGAGACAGTTACTCCCAACAAAAGCAGGATCAGCTCTTTTAATACTCTTGACTTCATAAGAAACAATGAATGAGCAGGTGTCCCAATACCTTTGTCCATACAGTGTATGTATGATACATAGATTCATGTGGATAATAGAATTTTGTGTATTAATATTACATGTGAAGCATGTATTTTAATGTGTGTGTGTATATGTGTGTGTGTGTGTGTGTGTGTGTGTGTGTGTGTGTATCAGGAATGCCCGTAAGGAGTATATCACAGCGAAGTACGTGGAGAGGCGGTATGTGTTGCCTAAGGAACAGCCGGAGTCTCTGCGTGTGTACGACGCTGTGAAGTCCAGAGACCTCACAGCCTTACTGCAGCTCTACGCTGAGGGAGAGGACCTGGCCAGACCTGCAGCTATACCTGATCAGGTGACACACACACACACACACCCACACACACACACAAACATACAGACTATCAGAGGCTTTAATAACATTAGTAGTAAAAATACAGTTGATTGACAGGTGGTGGGATGCTGTTGTTGCTAGGCAACAGTAAGACTCACAGTTAGAAGCTACTTGCTTTTTTAGCTTTCAGAAAAACACAGAGTGACCCAAACACCGCAATCCCACCCCCCCCTCCTCGCTCTCTGCCCCTTGCGGTCAGCGCGTGGAGGGGCTTCCGCTGGATTAGTCAGGCGTGTGTTCTGGGGATAAACCTTCCATCAGGGCCATGGGGGGGGGCTGTAAATGGGGTGGGTGGGTTGTGTGGTGGGTGGGTCGGGGGCAGTTGGGGCTGTGTGTGTTGGCCGTAGGAGTGTGTGATTTATGGCTTGACTGCTCCTCCAGCGTTCCTCTCACTGCAGTCATTCATTACAGTGATGACATCACTTCCCCTACCGTCATACACTCTCTCACTCTCGCTCCTTTAATCCCACGTTTCCTCTCCATCCTTCGTCTCTAATCAGATCTGCTTTGGCCTCCTCCACTCAGGAACCATGAAATCCCAACGCAGTGTGTGTGTGTGTGTGTGTGTGTGTGTGTGTGTGTGTGTGTGTGTGTGTGTGTGTGTGTGTGTGTGTGTGTGTGTTGGAGTTAAATCTCTTTGTTGTTGTAAGAGTTTTGAGACTGTGACTAATCTAAGCAGCTCATATTATGTCACACACACACACACACACACACACAGACACACACACACAGTTTTGATGAATCATTGTTTTCAAGAAATTATTTAAACCATCAAAATCTTTTATCTCTCTATCTCTATATCTCTCTCTCGCACTCTCTCTCTCTCTCTCTCTCTATCTCACTTTCTATCTCTTGCTCTCTCTCTCTCTCTAGGATCTGAAGGAGACTCCTCTCCACTTGGCGGTGCGTTTAGCAGAGAAAAGCTCTTTGGCTCTGGTTGATTTCCTCACACAGAACTGGTGAGTGTGTGTGTGTGTGTAGGGCAGGATCTGTGGCTGTGCCCCACCCGTTTTAACGTGTGTGTGTGTGTGTGTGTGTGTGCTCTTCACAGTGGCTGTCTGGAGAAGAAGACGGTAGATGGAAACACAGCTCTGCACTACAGCACAACGTTCAACAAACCAGAGTGTTTAAAACTGCTGCTCAAGGGAAAGGCTACCTTACACACAGGTACACACACACACACACACACACACACACACACACACACATACACACACACACAGTCCCTGTCCACTTTATTGGAAACCTCTCCATTTTAGCCAGTGAATGGAAGCACAAGATACACTATATGTACAAAAGTACTACTAATGACTGCATTCAGCTACTTTAAGCTGCACCCATTGCTGATACAGATGTGCAAATGCACACACACAGCTTGTCTAGTCCCTGTAGAGAAGAAGTACTGCCAATAAAATAGGACTCTCTGGAGCAGATCAACATTATGAACCTGTTGGCACCATGCTTCCTAATGCCAGGCGAGGGCTAGAGGGGTATACAACAGTGCTCCTCTAAAATCTAGTAGATGGTAGAGAGACCTCCTTCTCCTTGATTTCAGAAGATACAATAAAGAGCAGGTGTCTCAATATAGAGTAGGTGTAGAAGTGTTTCTAATAAAGTGGCAAGGTAAGAGTTAGAGGGGGTTGTGGTACAGTATCACTGTGTTTAATTGGGTAATGGAAGTACAGGACTAGTACAGAGTTCCTTTGCTTCCTTATTGTAAACATTCTCTCTCTCTCTCTCTCTCTCTCTCTCTCTCTCAGTAAACTCAGTTGGTGAGACCGCGCTGGACATCGCTAAGAGACTGCAGCACACACAGTGTGTGGAGCTGGTAAGTTTGACCTCACATTAAACCCTCCACCGACAGGGAACACATGGAGACAGTGTCCCACTGGCCTGGGCAATGAAACAGTAAACACAGGCACACAGCACCACCTAGTGTCCTGACCTAGCAACTGTTCAAATGCCTGTGCTGTGAATGCTGCATTGAGGACCAGATCAGCTTCAATATTCACTGGAAATGTGTGTGTGTGTGTGTGTGTGTGTGTGTGTGTGTGTGTGTGTGTGTGTGTGTGTGTGTGTGTGTGTGTGTGTGTGTGTGTGTGTGTGTGTGTGTGTGTGTGTGTGTGTGTTTTCAGCTGGAGTTGGCTCACAGTGGGAAGTTTAACTCCCAGATCCATGTTGAGTACATGTGGGAAACTCCACAGGACATATACGACAGCGAGGATGACCTGGATGAGAGGGTTGGTCTCCCACACTGTTTACATAACACATATGATCAAAAAGAGAGTTCTACACTGGCCACTTTATTAGAAACACCTACCTTGAACGTCCATTCACTGGCCACTTTATTAGAAACACCTAGCTTGACCTTACACTTACTGGCCACATCATTAGAAACACCTACCCTAATTGTCCATTCACTGGCCATTTTATTAGAAACACCTACCTTGAACGTCCATTCGCTGGTCACTTTATTAGAAACACCCAGCTTGACCTTACACTCAACCTTAATCCATCTTAATCTGATGCAGGTCAGCCCACCCCGAAACCTGCGGTCTCCTCTGCCCCCTGCTGGTAGTGGTGGGCATTGTTTCTGGAGCTGCAGCAACAGCGTGACCAACAAAACCTACCAGAACGTAGACTTTCTGTACCGCAGCCCACCGGCCAACAGCGCCCCTTCTGGTGGCTCCATGCCCCCTCCTCCGCTGCCTGCCAAATCCATTCAGAGAGGTCAGAGATGCACCAGCAGCTAATTGTTATCTTCCTCTTACAGTAATGACCTTTCATCTGATTGATGTTTCTATGACAACTGAACTTCATTCTGTCTTCCCGCAGGTCGCTCGGACCCCCAGATTAGCTTCTCTGTGCATGAATCTCATTCCCGCCACAGCTCCAGCTCCTCCGGTGGCTCGTTCAAGAATAGCCCCCCCTCCCCACTCTCGGAAGCATCAGGAGGGCTGCCTCGCTCACCCCGCGCCACAACAGCGCAGAAGAGGCAGACGGTATCCTGGGAGGGACAGCCTTCCCCGACACATGGCTCCATCGGGCCCGTCATGTAAGAGTTACTGCCCCCTTCTGGCTCTGTTTACTTACTGACACACTTTGGGCATTAGGCTGATATCACTGCTGGCTTAGGACTTGAGAAGATGCAAAATATCTACAGGACCTGAGAGAACCGAGAAAGATTAGAGGACTGGTGTCTGAGCGGCACAGACGTCTAAAAGTTGGCTCCTTCATCAGGAGGTTACAGGTTCGATCGCCGGTGATGCCTCAGCCATCCGTCAGTTTCTCTCTGTGTGGTTGTGTGGTCCGTTAGCTGCATGTTGAGCTTATAATAGTTTACTGCCATCTATTGGAGATATCTAGAACCAACACCTGAACTTTGTTTTTGAGACAATGTAACCTTATTATTCATCTGTGTGTGTGTGTGTGTGTGTGTGTTTGTAGTTCAGAGAAGACAACGTCGTATCGGCGAACAAATGGTAGTGGTGGTGGACACGGAAGGTGTGGGTCTGGTTCTCCAGGGTCTGGCTCCAGCAGCAGTGTGGAGGAACTCAGCTGCAGCCTGAGCAGCAGCACAGCTAATTCAAATGCTAACGCTAATGCGCCGGTGCCCCTCATCTTGCCACCACCCAGATCCCGCAAGAACGCCATGGTACGCCATGTAGTGAACGTGAATATGAGTGTCTTACACACATACGCTATAAAGGAGCTGAATTTAAGGGCCCGTATCTAACTGAGCTGCTTGTGTTTGTGGTGTTTACACGTCTCTGCTAACAGGAGTTCAGCTCCACCAGTCCTGTTTAAGGTTATAAGGACTGTCACAGTAGTGGGCAGCCAATCAGAAAAAAACACATTTGCATATGTCAGTCTTAAAGGTGCAGTAACAAAAAAAGGCTGTTTAATTCTAAGTGGAGGTGAGAGATGGTGAGAGATGGTGAGAGATGGTTGGGTAAAAATGAATTGTTTTAGTTAATAAACCAATCAAAGTGCCATAAGTGGAGCTCAGGGAGATACATACCTTACATAAAATGTAAGATATGGCCCCTTTCATTTAGTATTGTATTAAATATGTTTAAAGAATTATATCATAATTTTGCTGTCTGATGTTAGAAGTGGTATATAAATACATAAGAATTTGAATTTTTATATTTATAATATGTCATTTTTGTGTGTCTGTGTGTGTTAGAGCTCTGCCAGGCCACGGCTTAGGAAGGTTCGGGCTTTAGTGGACTGCATGGGGGTCAGCTCTGACCAGCTGGCCTTCTGTAAGGACGATATTATCATAGTTACCGCTGCCGAAGATCCACACTGGTGGGTAAGTATACACACACACACACACACACACACACACACACACACACACACACACACACACACACACACTTTAGTACCCTGAAAGCCTGAGATCATGGATTATGACAGGATTAAAAATATTAATACCAGTTATACTACTAATGATAATAATAATAATAATATGTATGTTATAGTTCTGCTCAAACTGCTCAGGTTTTAACATAAATGTTCTCGTGTTCTTTTCAGTTCGGGCACGTCGAGGGCAGACCGTCCAGAAATGGGTCCTTTCCGGTCAACTACGTGCAGAAATTGGGAGAATGATTCTTCTATAAGCTTCTATCACATCGTCCCAAAGCGCAGCGGTGCTTCTAGCCGGAAACAGCAACTCCCAGTTAAACCAGATCTGCTACCCGGCGCTCCACCAGCAGTGATGTGGTTCTGGATAGCTTTAGTGCTACATGCTAATCCTAAGGCTCTTCGGTTGTTAATTTTTTCGCTGATTTTTAAACAGATTCCTTTTCATCTGGGAGAACAGGAAGTGCAGCACCACTTTGATCTACAACTTTTCCCATGATGTCGCCCCCTACCTGCCATGCATCTGCAAGTATTATTTATTCAGCAAGCGTAACCTGCAGCTGGTTTAGTGCCTTTGGAACTATGGAAATGGGTCCTAGTCCACCGAGGTAAAGTTTTGGACCAAAATGAAGATATAAGCTCCGCCCATGGGGAAAAAACTCACCAACAGGAGACCAGCATGGCTAAAAATGACAGCATGTAGGAGAACAGCATGGCTAGAAATCCACCAATGAGGGTTGGCATGGCTGCAATGTCACCTATAAGAGATCGGCACTGCTGAAAATCCACCTATAGGAGACTAGTACTGCTGAAAACCCACCAATAGAAGATCAGCATGACTAAAAAGCTACCAATTGGAGATACTAATAAAGGATCAGCACTTCTAAAAAAAACGACCCATTGGAGTATGGCATGGCTGCAAAACCACCTGCTGAAAACCGACCAATAAGAGATGGGCACTTCTGAAAGACTGAAATTCAGTTTTTAGCTGATTATTTTTTTTAGTAATTGCAATTAAATATTCCTGACACCAGGGGGTGCTGCAGCCCCCCAGCACCTCTGCTTCCTGCGTCCCTGGTTAAAAGCACTTTTAGTTCCTGATTGAAGTTTTTTTTGGGGCCAAAGGTGGTTGAAACACCTGAGTGGCTTCAGTGCTGACGTCACACGGAGAGAAAGGAGGCGTGGCTTTTGACTTTATTCCCAAACCAGCACTGTCACTCATACTGACTAATATTTATGTTTTGCATCTGAATAAAGCTGTGGAGGCTTTAAAGTTGTGGGGGGGGGGCATTCTAGACCTGGGGGGTGGGGGTGGTATTGCAAACCTGAAAATGTACCGTGTAAATACTGTAAATCAATAACAGCAGCTGAAATTCCGGACTGAAAGAGGAGAGGAGACGGAAATCTCGGCACGGAAGGGAAAATGGGAGTGTCGCCCAGACGGAGAGACACCGGACACTCCTTGGGTCGATTGGTTAGTGGACATTTAGTCTGGATATGCCGGTTCATGCCGTCCGATGGGGACCATGAAATGAAACGAGATGCTTATTGACTTTCAGCTGGAGCACAGGTCCACCACAGAGTATGTGTGTGTGTGTGTGTGTGTGTGTGTGTGTGTGTGTGTGTGTGTGTGTGTGTGTGTGTGAGGTATTGTATTTCCTCTGTCTCTGTCTGGACAGTGTGTTTATAACTCTGCTGACTGACTCGACTCAACTAATTTAGAGCTCTAAAACCACTGAGAATGCTCTAATCCAGCCCCAGCGCAGTGCCTAAAGAACCGTGTTCTACGTTCTTCTTGTATTTGACTACATTTAAAAGTACATTTGTTTGGATTTACGTTAATAAAACTGTCATAATTCATTTCTAAGCCACGGTTATCCACCCTTTGAAACACTCCTGAGAACTGGAGTATGAGTGGGTGGGGCTTAACTGTGGGTGGAGATACACAATATGTCCATCATTCCATCAATCTCTGGTGTTTGGATGGGATGATTTTGGGAGTTGGGGATGATGAGGTGGGGTGGAAATCATCCAACCAACATTCTGCCCTCCCTAATAATCTTGTTTATTGCAGAATGCAATCAAATCCTCACAGCATGCTCATTCAAAATCTAGTAGAAAGTCTTCTTCTCTGGACAGTAGAGACAGTTAGTCCAACAGAAGCAGGAGACTCTTTTAATACCCTTGATTTCAGAAGAAACAATGGATGTCCCATATACTGACGATATTTAGTGTATCTAGAACATGGACAAACTGGGAATCCAGGAGGAAAATGTGCTCTGCTTCTGTGCTGTAAGCTCAGTGAAGGCGGTCTGAGACACTGAGGCTTGGGCTGGGAGAAGGGGGCGGGTCTACCAAATGAGTTGCATGACTCTGGTTGCAAATTTGACAACATGGCGAACAGTTTTGGCTTCATTTCTATATAATGGAAGGGAACAGAACCACAGCGAATCTTTTTATATTACAGTGTTAAAAATGATCTATAAAACGATCTTCTATTTTGCTAAACTCATTAGCAGCTACTGCTAACACCATTAGCAGTCCCGGGTTAAAAAAAAACGTATACTGTCTGCTTCTCTGAAGAAGTAGCGTCTCCATGTGAATCTGGGGGAGGTTGGTGTTGCTCCTGAGCAGTCGGAGCTGCTCTGACAGATCCGTCTGCATTATTGATGAGGAAAGTGTCTCTTAATGACTTTCTGTAAACGATTTTACAGCAGACATTAGAAACCGGCGTCTCTGAGACCTCTGTGTTTCGCTCTGTATTTCTGTTTGTTGTCCTAATGTGTCTTTTTATCTGTTTTATACTTTACTGCCCTGTTTTTATAGCTTTGAGGAATGTCCATTAATATTTGATAAGCTATATCAAAGTATGTACATTATTGTTGTTTGGGAATAAAGACGCAAAAACAGTAACTTACCGTAAACGTGTGTTCTGTCATTCCATGCTAGTAGACGGATAGGTTAATTAAATATCCGTTCAGGGGAACTGTGGAGGCCAAGACAAAGGGAACACCTAGAGAAGCCTGATGAGGTTTGGAAACAAGTGCTGATGGACTAATGAAGTGAAAAATAAACATGTTTTGAGAAAACAAGAAACTGCATTACATGAAAAGATCGCCTTGCCAACTGTGAAGCATGGGCTTTTAGGGTTGTGTTGCAGCCAGTGGCACTTCCAATCTCGAAGAATGGATTCTACCAGACCAGCAAATCATCTGGTAAAAGGGTGAAGCTGAAAACACCTAAACGTCATAGACCAGTTGTGGATAGACCATAAACAAGCTGTTCATACACCATACGGACAGAAGTATTTGGAGGAAAATTGCTGTGAGGTTTTGATTGCATTCAGCAGCAAGAGCATTAGTGAGATCAGGATGTTGGATGATTGATCACCACCCCACCTCATCATCCCTAACTCTCCAACTTATCCCAAAAGTACTGGATGGAGCAACCAAATACTATAACTTTGGTGACACTCGGGCTCAGGCTAAGAGAAGAATTTCACAAACCTCAGAAATGTTGCTGTTAAATCAAGTTTATTGTGTGTTTTTTTGTATGTGAGTGTTTTTGGACATTGACCAGAGCCAGTGTTTAAAACAGAGCACATTCAGGTCATTCATTCAGTCAGAGCTTTACATACATTCATGTTTACAGTGTAGGAAATACAGTGGAGCAGAAGAAACATCATGATCACATCAAATCAAATGAGGCTTTGCTTCAAATCTCAGCTTATTACCCACGTTCCCTGAGCCCCCCCGCTTCCTTCTGTCTCGGCCTCAGTGCCAGGAAGCTTATAATGAGCCTCGCCGCATGACATAAGAGGAGATTAATGTTGTAGCGCTGGAGTGAAGTGTATCTGATTACGTAGCTGGATATCTGTTTCAGTGCTAATCCAGCATCACCAGCGTTTTAGAGGGTCTTCTAAAGCTGCAGCTCTCCGCCTCTTTTTCTATTCTTTTTGGACAGGGCCAATGCTGCCATTTGGCAGCCGCAAAGCCACGTTACGCAACGCCTCTGCGTCATGCTAATGGCACCATAAGTGTTTTTCTCCAAATCCCTCAAATGATCTGTGTGATCTTGGAGAGGGTCCGACTGCAGCGCTGCATCAAAACCTGTGGGAACAGAATCGAGTGAAGGGATTTGCTCTTATCAACCTGCAGCCTTTTATCAGATTAAATAAACGCCCCATTTCTCTCTGCACGGATCAAGAGATGATAATAACCAGCCTGCTGTTCTCACGTTACACTGTGTACACCCACCCACCACGGGACGTCCCTTCACCAGACTGACGCGAAAGACTTGGTACGAAGGCGTGGTTTTGAGACAGCCACACTAAATTTTAGTTCTGCAGCTCAAACATGGCCCAAGTTCTGCCTCTAAGAGTTCTAGAATGGCCAGGCAACAGCGTTCTACCTCTACAAGTTCTGGTTCTGGCCAGTAAACAGATCAACTAGATCAACTAGAAGTCTAAAATGGAATCTCAAGAGGTTCTACTTCAGCATTTTCCAAAATGACCTGGTTCAGAGAGTTCTACGTCTGCAAGTTGCATTGTACTGAAATGTTGAGAGCTCTTTGTGGGAGTTGTAGAGAGGCCGTCAACAGAGTTCTACCTCTGTAACCTCTAGAACCGTCTGGTTAAGAGAGCTATAGAATTAATAGAGATGGGCTTTCAAGAGAGTGCTATATCTGCAATCTCTAAAATGGTCTGGGCTTTAAAGAAAGGTCTAGAATGGCCTGGTTTAAGGGAGCTATAGAGTGTTCTAGGTAACAGAGACTTCTGAGAAGTTTTAGAAAGGTCTACTTCTGCAACGTCTAGAATGGCCTGGTTAATAGAGCTGTAGAATGAGCTGTGATTTCTAAGGATTTCTAAATTGGGCTTACAAGAAAGCTCTAGAAGTGCCTGGTCAACAGAGTTCTACCTCTATAACTTCTAGAACCATCTGGTTAAGAGAGCTATAGAATGAATAGAGTTCTAAGATGGGCTTTCAAGAGATCTAAAATGGTCTGGTTTAGAGAGGTCTAGAATGGCCTGTGATTTAGAAGGACTTTACTAAATTGGGCTTTAAAGAAAGGTCTAGAATGGCCTGGTTTAAGAGAGCTATAGAGTGTTCTAGGTAACAGAAACGTAAAAGGAGTTCTAGATAGGTCTGTCAACAGAGTTCTACTTCTGCAGTTTCTAGAATGGCCTGGTTAATAGAGCTGTAGCTGTAGAATGAGCTGTGATTTTTAAGGATTTTTAAATTGGGCTTACAAGAAAGGTCTAGAAATATCTGGTTAAGGGGACTCTTGACTGAGTTCAAAAACCGGCCTTTGGGAGAGTTCTACTTTTACAATTTCTATAATTAGCTGTTCACCAGTTCTAAATGAGAGTTCTAGCAAGGCCTGCTTAGGAGAGCTCTACTGACCTGTACGTCCATGGTCTTCCACAGGGTTCTAGAACTGTGTGGTCAAGAGAGCTCTACGGTGATCTGGTGAACAGTATCTCAGTTCTAGACGTGAGCTTTTGCAGCCTTTCTGGCTCTCTCTGAAGCATGGCTGAATATGTGTTCCTGCTTTTATGTCAGAATCGACCGGCGAGGCTCAGAGAACGGAGGGTAAAATTTCACTTGTCCAAAGCACTTCCTTTGTCCTAGTGGCCTCTCAAATTATGCTGACCAGCAGATCAGCAGGCCCCTTTATTACAATGAAGCTCAGCCTTTCTGCGCAACCAGCCCACCGAGCAAACACGTCCTGCAGCTCTGAAGATTAGACACTGCCTAATGAACAACAGAGGGGACCTGCGAGGTCATACCACCTGAACTGAGGGGGGGTCTGCTCCAGAAAAGAAGACTAAATAAATATGTGACTACAGAGCCTGGTTGAGCTTAGTTGTGTTTTGTAAGTAGTAAGTAAGTAAGAATTCATATAAAGCAAAAGTCTTACAGCACACTAGCAAGTATAATACAGCGGTACATTCAGGTAGCACTGCGGAGAACCTGGAACTGAGAACAGCAGGAACAGAGATGGCAAATTTAGGTCCAGGAGTTAAAGAGTGATAAACTATTTGAGTATTTGCGTACTAAATAAAAAAGGTATATTAAGATCAGGGGCTTCCCTTAGAACCCTTAGAAGCCTACAGTTATCACTGGAATTTTCCCAAAAATCACAGTAAAGAAACATTAATTATCGCTGGACAGAACTACGACTTCTAAGGGTTAACAGAGAGCCCGGCTGGTCTCAGGCTTTCCGCAGCAAATAAATAAAACTACAGAATAACTCTAGTGATTCGGACAGACAGACAGACGGACAGCACGGTACATTCATTCTGCGAGTGGGCCCAGTCACTGAGGTCTTTGGAGAAGCTTGTTTTTTTTTTTGTCCTTTTGTTCTAAGCGCCTCTAAACGAGCAGCAATGCAAAAGACAAGAAAGAGGAGTCCCAGCCAAATCCAGGGCCGAGTCCATACATCAGTTACTGTGTACACACTATGTATATGCCATGTACAGACTGAGTAAGGCATCGGATGGACAATCGACATTATATACACATCTAGAGAGAAAAAGAGAGAGATAATATACATTATAGTACTGTGGTGGTCAGTGGTGGTCTGTGGTTTAAGGTTAATGGACTCGACAGTCGAGTGGCTGCTTGAATAAAACCATCATAAGCAGAGGTTCTAGAATTGCCTTTTAAGAGAGTTCCAGAACGGGCCTTCAAGGAAGTTCTAGAAGGACCGTCATAGAACATAATAGAATAGAATGGATCTGGAATGGGTTCTAGAATGCCCGTTTAAGAGGGTTCAAGAATGGCCCTTGAAAGCATATCTAGACGACATCATGGTAGACCGTCCTGAGCAACAGAGGAGTTCTAGAATGGCCTCCTTCAAGAGAGTTCCAAAATGATCTAGTCAACAGATCCTGGATTTGGCCCGGTCAACAGAGATCTAATATGGCCTGGCCAACAGACTTCTCAAATGACCCGGTCAACAGAGGTCTAAAATGATCTAGCCAAAAGAGGTCTAGGATAGCCCCTCAACAGAGTTCAAAAGTGACCCTTGAGGGCAGTTCTAAAATGACCTGGGAGACAATTCTAAAATTCTAGAACCTGAGTTCTTGTACGGCCTGACTCTAGTTCTCTAGAGTTCTAGGATGGCCTTTCAACCGATCATGGCCTGGTCAATAGTGTGAGTGCTGGTCAATGTCTAAATGTCTGGAGGAGAACTTTCAGGAGAGCTCTAGAAGGGCTGAACAACAGAACCTGACCTGGCCAATAGTGTGAGTGCCAGAATTGGCCACCAAGAGAGCCCTGGAATGGCTTGGCCAACATTTAGCGCTCTAGAATGCCCTGGTCAGGAGTGCCAGGACACGCTGGGTAACAGAGCTATGTCTACGCTAAGAGCTTATCCCTGTCGCTACTAGAACCAGCATCCGAGCATCAGTTCCTGAAACACCTTGAAATTCATATTTTATGCAAACGGCCACTGGAGAAGAATCTGGAGTAGATGCAGTTTGGTGTGTGTGAGGTGGCTGAGGTGGTGTGTGAGGTGGTTGATATGCAGCTGTACAGTACAGGTATGTCCACGTCTAGTGACCCATCAGTTCAACCGAAGCAGCTTTTACAAACATGCAGACCAACGAGGGACGTTTATGTTCCGCTAGCATCACAACGATGACCAGTGTGTATTATTATTGTTATTATTATTATTATTATTATTATTATTATTATTATAGGGAGAGGGGGTTCTAGCTAAAGTAGCCCTTTGTTCATAAATGTGTAAGCGTCTGAGGTTGCGTCTCAAACCACTCCCATCAAACCCTAGTGCCCTATGTGGTGAATAACTCTACAGAAGGGAACAGACTAATGAGACTAGATTTCTGTAAAACAATAGCATAGCAGCACGCAAACTGCTAACTGGCTGCCTACACAAAAAGTTAAAAGTTGCAAAGCATTCTGGGATACACTAGTCAATTTAGGGCATATGTTCGTCCCCTACGTTTTGAAGTGCATTATGGATTTCATTGTTATTACTTAATCCTCAGTTAGCTCACTACAAAACGTACAGGGAACACAGCCTTGATTTGGGACACTCAGATGGAGCTTTGATTGAGTTTTGTCTAGTTCCCTACATAGGGTGCAGGGGGCTGTTTGGAACACAGCCACTCTCTGCCAGATACACCTGTCTTCCTGACATGGGTGTTAGCATTTTGGAGTTCTAGAAGGAGGCAGGGTTGGGGGGGGTTATGTCTAGTTTTCTACATAGGGTACAGGGAGTTGATTTGGGACACAGCCTCAGTCTATTTCGGAGATGATTACGCTCACCTTGTTTTTCAGCAAGTGACTTTTGATCAGTTTAATAACCAGGTAACCAGGCAACCATGAAACCGCCCTAGATTACGGGCTCTGTGTCCCAACGGAAGCCAGCCGACACACATCCAGCATTAACAAACACACCCCACAGAACCGTGGACTCAACCAACCATCTCTCTCTCTCTCTCTCTCTCTCTCTCTCTCTCTCTGGTACAGAATCTTCCAGTCTGCTGTGAGCTGCACTTTGCCAACGGAGGTCCCTGCTGACCTGCTCCACAGCTTCAGTGTCTCCTGCACTCAAACACTCAGAGCAAGAGAGAGAGAGCGAGAGACCATTAGGATGAGGAATGGATGGAAACAGAGTCCAACCACACAGAGAATGCAGGGCTGCCACTGTAGATTAGATCAGTGATTCAGTAATAAAAACAGGCCTAAATATACACTATATGTCCAAAAGTTTGTGGACAACCCTTCTTCTAATGAACACATTCAGCTACTTTAAATTGCTGCTTTAAAATCCCCTTGATTTCAGAAGAAGCAAGTGTCCCAATACTTTTGTTCATTTAGTGTACTGGAAATATTGAATAAAAGCTATTTATGATTCCAAACTTTTGAACAGTAATGTATATTTTTATATATAGGCCAGAATGTTGTATAGGAAAATGCCTGGTAACCATGGAAACTGCACTTGAATCGTGACAGCCCTAAAGGACAGACAGAACTCTGCAGTCTTTTGAGGCGTTACTACCACAGTGATGGAGCGTGCAGTGACCCCTGTTGACCACAATGATCTAGCCCAAAATGTGTCCGCTGTCAATCAAAGTCAGCCAGTGTGTGTGCCACTGCTCAGTGTGTGCCACTGCTCTGCTCTAAACGAAGCCAAAGTAAAGCCGAGCGCAGGTCCTCAAATCATCATCACTGACGAAAGGTCACAAGAAACGCCCACAGGGTGGACAGGAGGTCCGAGCTAGGGCTTCGGATGTGGTGCGATGCATTCCGAAGGGAAGCGGAGCGGACGGCCCAGGGTTGCCAGGCAACAGCAGAGAAGAGGCCACAGGTGGGATGTTTTTGAGATAGAGGAGGCTCCACCCCTTCTTGATTTAGGCCACACCTTTCTACACACATCTGCATGTGGGGTGTTTTAAAAGACAGGAGGAGGCTCCACCCTTTTTTCGGTGTATGCCACACTTCACACAGCCAAAAACTGAATGTTTTGAGATGGAGGAGGCTCCGCCCCTTCTTGTCCAAGGCTACAGCATAACACACACACACACACACACACACACACACACACACACACACACACACACAAGATAGAAGAGCAGGTGTAACCACAGCACTGTCTCAAAGGAGAGAGAGAGAGAGAGAACATTGGAGAGTGCAGATTTTTTATGTAACCTCATTTGCCTCCCCCTTATACACACACACACACACACACACACACACACACACACACACAGTGTTACACCTGAGACTCGTCCCACTGGGGGTGAATCAGCACCTCTCTCTGTCTCTCTTTAAAAATAAACACAACCAAAATCACAGCCTGCCGTCGTCACACGCAAAACTGAGATCACACATTCACACACACACACACACACACACACATTTCTGAGCAGAGTGTGTGGCACCTCGCACTGCAGCAAAGCTTCAGCGTGTCACATTCAATCAGCAAAAGTGAGAGAGAGACAGTGAGAGAGAGAGAGAGAGAGAGAGAGAGAGAGAGAGACAGTGAGAGAGAGAGAGAGACAGTGAGAGAGAGCGAGAGAGAGTGAGAGACAGTGAGAGAGAGAGACAGTGAGAGAGAGACAGACAGTGAGAGAGAACGAGAGAGAGTGAGAGACAGTGAGAGAGAGAGAGACAGTGAGAGAGAGAGACAGTGAGAGAGAGCGAGAGAGTGAGAGAGTGAGAGAGAGAGAGAGAGAGAGAGAGAGAGAGAGACAGTGAGAGACAGTGAGACAGTGAGAGAGAGAGAGAGACAGTGAGAGAGAGAGAGAGAGAGAGAGAGAGAGACAGTGAGAGAGAGCGAGAGAGAGTGAGAGACAGTGAGAGACAGTGAGAGAGAACGAGAGAGAGTGAGAGACAGTGAGAGAGAGTGAGAGACAGTGAGAGACAGTGAGAGAGAACGAGAGAGAGTGAGAGACAGTGAGAGAGAGAGAGACAGTGAGAGAGAGAGACAGTGAGAGAGAGCGAGAGAGAGTGAGAGAGTGAGAGAGAGAGAGACAGTGAGAGACAGTGAGACAGTGAGAGAGAGAGAGAGACAGTGAGAGAGAGAGAGAGAGAGAGAGAGAGAGAGAGAGAGAGAGACAGTGAGTCCACCTCGCATCCAGGACCTTTTCCATCCTCAAGGAAGAACCAATCAAATCCACTTTCTGTAATCGTCCACGTCTCCGCCTCATTTTTGTCCACTTTTGTCCACTTCGAGCTCCAGCAGCATTTCAGGACACGTCCAGTCCTGACCGAGCTCCTCGTTCTCCTGTAGGCCTGTAAACCTCCTGTTCTGTTCAGCTGTACGGAACTGACCCGTCAGACTGACCCGGTGAATATAATGTCTATGGATCAATTAATAATCAATATATCAATATTCAAATGTAGAATTCCTGCTGAAGGTGTTTCAAGCTCCAAAAAATTCAAAATATTTTCCCTGTATTTTTAATAACCCAATGAAACTGATCAGACGCTAAGAAGCTAACAATGCTAACAGTGAATGCAGGTAAACTGACCACCAGCTAATGCTAATCACATCAGTGCTGACGACCCTGCACTCATCGTTAGCCATGCTTGATTAATCCACTCCAATGAAGGATATTTAGGTCAGAATTGGATGGAAATGGACTCTATATCAACCGATTGCTCCCGGTTGCTAAGCAACAACGTTGCTTATCATTGCAAATCAGCTGTGATTTCTTAGCCTAGCTAAACACGGCTAGTTCAGTAACAGTAACCATTTTCTTCGCAACAGCCAATCTCCATGTCGCTCAGGTTAGTTTAACACCCGATTTTCTCACAGGTTCATTTACCTGAGATGATATTTTACACATTACCAAAAAAAATAGAGCATTTTAATAACGTCTTGATCGGAAATAAAAACGAGATGTTATTTAAGGCAACTTCAAAGCTTTAACCAGCTTAGCAACGATCTCACTCCACTTCCGCGTGCCTGAGCAGGGTGTAACGCCGCTTTGCACTTTCCTTAAAATCCATTGGCTGATCAACAAAATGATGGACAGTGTCTCCGCCCACTCACTATGCCCATTGGTTGCCCATCGGGCTGTAGTTACACACACTTGGAGAGGACGGAAAGTTCTTGCTCTGGTGCGTTAAGAAAGTAAGCTACTGTTAGCGTGCTAGCATGGTACATTGCTTGTGCTTTTAGCATCCCTCCAAGAAGCTAGCCAGTCCCTACTGTCTAGTGTAGCTCGCTAACTAATGTTTTAAAAGGTGTAACGCTCTGCTTGCCATGTCCGAAAGCGATCTGCCTTTAGCTAGCAGTCCGGTTAGCAAAACAACAGCAAAGCATCTTTTCAGGAAGCTAGTCCGTTCCTATCAGCTAGCAGAGCTTGCTAGCTATTGTTTTAAAGGTATAAAGCTCTGCTAGTCTCGATTCCGCCATTTGAGAAAGTAATCTAGTCATTTTAGCAGCTTTTTAGGAAGCTATGTTCGAGCTGGTCCAGCTGGTTAAGATGGTTGAACAGTTTAGCTCTTGACCAGTATGGGGGAGTTTGATGGTTTAGCTGGTCTACAAGCATGATCAACCTGACCAAGCTGGACAACCCGTATGACCAGCATGACCAGAATCAAATGCAGCATATGCTATGCTGGTCAGGAGCTGGGTTATCAAATAAAGGGTTTGTTTTCGCCTGGATGACCAGCTTTTCAACCGTCTTGACCATCAAAGACCAGCCACCAGCAGAAACTGGTCTTAAACTGGATTCTTAATCTGGATTGTTTTTGGGGTTTTTTTAGATCATTGTTTTGACCAGCAGGTTAGCAAAGTTCTCCAAGCAAAGACAGAAGATCACTTTGGTCTCATTTGGAACAGTTCGATGTGCTTTTGGATAAAGTAGGTCCATTCTTCAGATTCCCCTGATTGGTCAGCAAAGGAAAAAAAATGCTCGTGTGAGTTAGCCTCAGTGAGCTAAGCACGTCTCTGCCGCTTCAAACGCACAAAAAATGTAATAAATAAGTGTCCAGGCAATGTCCTCCTGATGACCGAGCAAACAACAATCTTCTGAGTTCTGAAGCTCGGAGATGTATTTGCAGCTGTAGATTTGGTGTTTAGGTCGACCCTAGCTTTCACACTGACCCGACTGAACCGGTGTGGAGTCTAATTATACTCCCCCATCCTGATCTTACACCCGGTTCACACCTGGTCACTTCATGAGTGCGTCTGGAGTAAGGGGATTCTAGCTGGATTAGGCCGAACCACAGAAAACTGCAGGTGTAAACTCACCCAGGACTCTTAATCCAGATACTAATCCCATCAGTGTGAACACATCAGTCGCTCCGAGACACATCCCACAACCGAAACACCAATAATAATTGCTAATTTGCATATTCCGTCCCACAAAGCGATCGGATTTCAGTCTGACTATCCAGAGACGTATTTGACTACCGGGGTAAAAAAATCTGATCCGGATACAATTCAGATCCAGGTGTAAACAGGGCCTCCATTTCTGGTCTCAATTTTTACAGTGATATTGAACGAATCGTGCAAATCAGAGCCGCCAATCAACGACTTTGGGAGGAACCTCAAAGGTTAAAGACTTTAGCCTTGGGTATTATAACTTGCTGAGGCAGCGCCGCTAATGTGAAGACGCAGGCCGGCGAGACTAACATGCTGATAACTCCAGCTAATGCAGACTAACCCAGGTGTGGCAAACAGGTGTGACACATGCTAACTCAGGCTAATCCTATCTGACAGGCTTAACTCAGGCTAACTTTAACACAAACTAACTTTAACTCTAGCCTTACAATTTTAACATATGCTAACTGTTAGCCTAACTCAGGCTAACCTTTATCCAGCATGTTTTCCTCAGGCTAATACAGGCTAACTTTAGCAGATTTGGTAAATTCATAGGTAATCGTGTTGCAGAGCATGCTATAACTACCGCGAGGCCTTTAGAGAGTGAAATCAGGGTCAGGATGTGAGATTAGGATTCACGCCGGCTAAAACACGCCGGTTTTAGACAGTGCAGTTTTTCCTGAAAGCTAATTTTAGCGTGAGAAAGAATAATGCGTTTGAGAAGTATTATTCTTTCCGTCACATTCGAGCAGCAAGAGGGAGTCAGCGTCTACTTCCCTGCACATGAAGAGTCCCAGGTGTCCGAAAAATCACCACAATCAAAAGCCAAAGAAAGTGAAAAAAGCAAGTTAGCGAGTTAGCACTTTTCCGATAGAGCTACCGGTTCTGCTGTGCACCACTATTTGAGTTTGACGGGCCACGGCAGGCAGGTCCTGAGGCCCAACATGGACGTGAAGACGATGGTGGGTCGGTGCCGCTTGAAGCGCAGCCCTTTCTTCAGCCGCTGCCCGTTTTCGGCGGCGCGGAGCTCCCCCTGCTGGACGGAGGCTGAGATTCGGGTCAGCAGCTCGCCGTGCTCGGCCGCCTGGCGCTCAGAGCGCACAAACGTTTCGCGCAGCTCCTCCAGTCGCCGCTCCATCTCCCGGATCACCAGCCGGCGCTCCTCCACCTCCAGGAGGCGCCGACGAGCCGCCTCGAACTCCATGCTGGAGCTGGGGGTCACCAGCTTGGAGGAGGGAGCCGTAGACGGTGCGGATGGAGGCTCTGAGCCGGGCTGGGCCGCGGGAAGGCGCTGGAAATCCCCCATGGAGATGGATCTCCGCTTAGGGAGCGAGGAGGAGGCGAATGTGGATGAAGAAGGGGGCGGGGCTGTAGGAGAAGGGGGAGTGGCTGCAGAAGAAGATGGTCCGGAGTTGATGTCCGTGCCGTTGCTCTCCTGCCGCTGTTTCCTCATCTTGCCTTGAAGGTGATGCTGACAATGCTAATGATGCTAATGGTAGCAGTGCTAATGATGCTGCCCGTCTGACCGTGGTTTGGGGTGGCTGGGTGGCTGCTGTCGTCCCCGTCCCTGCTTGTTTGGATCCGCTGGGACACCGAGAGCAAGCGAGCGAGCGAGAGCGAGAGAGAGAGTGAGAAAGAGAGAGTGTGATGTGATGCTGATGCTAAAAAGCTGCTTCGGCCGTCCTTTTTTTTTGCCCGTCTGACCGCTGATGGGTCCTGCTGTGCGGCTGCTGCTGATGTTTTTGGCTCGTCTAAGACAGAAAGTGGGCGAGTGAGCGAGCGAGTGAGAAAGAGAGTGACTGAAAGTGAGGGAGCGAGAGAGAGCGAGAGCGCGTGAGAGAGAGGTGATGCTAGCGGAAAGAAGCACCATTCATTAATAACAGCAGCAGAGCAGCTCTCTCATCAGGACCAGCCTGCTGCAATCTGATTGGACAGGATTAGGACTCCGTTGAAGCTGATTGGACAGATGCTCTCTCTCCTCCCTCTCCTCTCTCTGCCTATTTCGTTTCTCCAAACATCCTACTTGCGCTCTCTCTCTCTCTCTCTCTCTCTGATAATCACTTGATGACTTCTATCTCAGATGTTGCTCATCTCTCATCATTCTCTGAGCATTCCTGTTCTCTGTTGCCCGTAGCAACCTAGACAGTTGGTCCATATATATTTCTCTCTCTCTCTCTCGTCTGAGGCTCGTCCTCCCCCGCGCTGGTCAGGAATAGCTGGATGTGAGCTGGACGCCTTTCAAATGCAACATTTGGCGATCTGTCTCCACTGGGCCGTTGCTTAGTAACAGAGACTGGCACTGATATGGGACAGCCGCCAGAGACAGGAGCTATCACTAATCACACACACACACACACACACACACACACACACACACACACGATGCAATATATCAACAGACAGAAATTAGTGGGACATTTTGTTTTGTTTACTGTTGAACTAATAAACAAACAAATTAATGAGTCTAATTAACGAGTCCAGCTGCCTGAAGGAGCCTCCACTCACACACAGCTGTATAATCTCTGTATAGGAGAGCACTGTGCTCCAAGGACAACCTCGGTTCTGCTGTGCACCACTATTTGAGTTTGACGGGCCACGGCAGGCAGGTCCTGAGGCCCAACATGGACGTGAAGACGATGGTGGGTCGGTGCCGCTTGAAGCGCAGCCCTTTCTTCAGCCGCTGCCCGTGCTCCAAGGACAACCTCTGATCCCGCGACAGGGTCATGGTGCCCAAGGCTCCCTGATGCTCTTTGAGGTCCCACCTCACAACTCACAACTCACAGGACTGCTCAGATTCCACACGAGACCTTCAGAGGAGTCCAGGCCTCGACAGGTCAGAGCTGTGTTGGTGGGACAAGGGGGACCTACACAATATTAGGCAGGTGGTTTTAATGTTATGGCTGATTTAAGCTGGAGAACGTGGGGAAACGAGGGTTCTGTTGTTTTTATACGACAGTTTCTAGGAAACACAGAAGAAGCTGAATTCATACTGAATGTGCTTTAATACTGTCAGATCCCTCCGCCAGAAAGTAGTTCCACAACTAACGAGGTGGGAGCTTCTGGGTGCTGTTTGGCTCTCAGTGTGTCCGAGTTTGATCATCATACCTGAATAAAGGTAGACTTTAGAACAGTCAGGAGTCAGAGGAAGACCAGGTAGGTGTGTGTGTGTGTGTGTGTGTGGCTGAGTGTTCAGTTATGTAACAGGGCTGCAGAGAGGAGGAGCACAGGGACACAAAGGAACAGGGCGAGAGAACGAAGGTCACACTAATGAATTCAGAGAAATCTCTCTATCTCTATTTACACTAAATAGACAAAAGTATTGGGACACCTAACTAGTTCACCTACAGGAGCTTATTTTCTGCCGTCCCGTTCTAACCCCACAGGCTTTATTAATATGAAGCTGGTCCCCCTTTGCTCTCAGCTCTACCAGCAGCAGCAGGTCTGGAGCTCTGCTGCAGTTACTGAGTCAGTTGGAGGCTTTTCTGCACTCTGCTCTGAGCTCAGCACTCGGCCCTGACCCCGCTCTGTAACTTTACGTGGTCTGACAGACACTCGGTGGCTGAGCTGCTCTCTGTGAGCTGTTCCTCCTAAACTCTTCCACTGTTCAATAATAACACCACTCACAGCTGATGGAGGAAGATCTAGGAGGGAGGAGATTTCACCAGCTGACTTGTTGTTGTTGGTGCAGCGGTGTCTCCTATTACATACAGAACCACGCTGGAGTTCAGTGAGCTCTTCAGAACCTCCCGTTCTTTCACTGATGTGTGGAGGAAAGACAGACTGCAGGACTGGAGACAAATGGTTTTACACTTGCAACCAGGATTTATTGGGCAGCACCACCGGCTGCAACACAACCCTGAAGCAGGACCCTCACAGTTGGTAAGGTGTTCTTTTGATGAAATGGGGTTCCTCTGTTTTTGTCGAGCGTAGTTTTACTGACCGTGTCTAAGGAGTTCTGTTTGGGCTTAATAGGTCCATGGCATGCGTCCAAAACTCCAAAACTAGCTTCTCTAGACGTTCTGCAGCACTCAACGTTGAGTTCTGTGACAAGACAGCAGGTCAGGTCTCCTCCTTCTGACTCTTCCATGAAGACCGTGTCTGGGCTAGCAAGGCTGCACAGTAGAACAGAGTACCGGCACTCAGCTAAACTCCATCATTTAGAACCTTTATGGAAATGTTCTTCAACGGAACCATGCTTTTATGCTTCTTGGTGTGGCCATGTTTCTACAGAGAACCATTCGCTTTACTAAAGCTTTTTTAAAACCTAAATTTGAAGCAAATCCAGACCCCACCCCCACCTCCACCCACACCACAACACCTGGTGAGTGCGGCGGAGCTGTCGGAGCGCTTTGCTCTAATTCTTTGGTTTCCCTTTTTATTTAAACAGATCCACTTTAGAAAAATTAATCTTGAGGCGAGCACGTTCCCACCATGACCCAAATCCCCCCGCTGTACTGAAAGTGTGTCACTGAGCCGCCCCCCACTAATCCAACCAGCAGGAGACCAGCACACCTGGACGTGCAGCAGCATCTGAGAGGATTCGACATTTTCAATGCCAAGACTTTACAGTTCTCAGTTCAGCAGGCCTGATACCCCAGGGTGGAGTGTACACTATATGGACAAAAGTATTGGGACACCTGCTCATTCACTGTTTCTTCTGAAATCAAGGGTATTAAAAAGAGCTGATGCTGCTTCTGTTGGAGTGACTGTCTCTACTGTCCAGAGAAGAAGACTCTCTACTAGATTCTGGAGAAGGAGCATTGCTGTGAGGATTTGATTGCAATTAGCGACAAGAGCGTTAGTGAGGTCAGGATGTTGGATGATGATGATCCACCACCCCACCTCATCATCCCCAACTCATCCCATCCAAAAGTACTGGATGGAGCTCCTCCACCACCATCATTCTAGAGAACACAGTTCCTCCACTGCTCCACAGCTCAATGCTGGGGGGCTTTATACCCCTCTAGTCCTCGCCTGGCATTAGGCAGCATGGAGCCGATAGGTTCATGATGTTGATCTGCTCCAGAGAGTCCTATTCTATTGGCAGTACTTCTTCTCTACAGGGACTAGACAAGCTGTATGTATGTGTGCATTTGCACATCTGTGTCAGCAATGGATGCAGCTTAAGTAGCTAAAGGCATTCATTAGAAAGGGTGTCCACAAACTTTTGGACATCTGTGAAGAGTCTGGGTTTTGTGACAGTGGGACGGGCTGACGCCGAATGACTGAGCTGGTCTACACTTGGTTAAGCTCAGCTCAGGTTTCCCCTCATGAAGCAGCATCAGTTGGACACAAGCAGAAACCGAGACAGAGGCGGAGCTGAGGGCAAAGAAATGGGTTTAATAGAAAGGCATCAGGAATCTCTCTCATACTCACACACACACACACGCGCACACACACACACGCGCACACACACACACACACACACTCATCCCAACCACAATCACACACCCACTCTCGAACCCCACCCCAGCAATCAGTCAGGCACAGTGCAGACCATGAGCTACATGGCAGCAGGAGGAGAGAAAACCTGTCCATTATCCAGAACCCGCCCCAAATAGAACCCCCACCCTCTGTTATTAAAGGAACACTTCAGCGTTCTCCAACCTCATCTCCATCTGCTGTACCAGTAGTACTCCATCTCTCCAAATGGCAGCTTCAGACAGAATTTCAGCCAGACAACACTAATTTGTTAGCTAGAACCCTGTAGAACACACTCGTACAGAGGGGGTTTGTAGGTGAAGCTGTAAGTCTGGTTCTCTTAAGCCTGTGGCGACAGTGGCGTGTGATCCCCATTGATACCTGAAGACCTGCTTGGGTGGAGTTTTCACAGGCTCCGCCTGATCTCCATTGATGCTAGAACACCTGTGCAGGTGGAGTTTTCACAAGCTACTCCTATGGATAAAAACATGCATGTGTAGGCGGAGGTTTTACAGGTTGCACCTGATCTCAAAGGAATACTAAAACAATACTTTTTACAGGTTCCTACTGGTTGCCATGGATACTAGAACACCTGTGTGGGTGGGATGTTCTCTATGGATACTAGAACACCTGTATGGGTGGAGTTTTTACAGGTTCCTACTGGTTGCCATGGATACTAGAACACCTGTATGGGTGGAGTTTTTACAGGTTCTAACTGGTTGCCATGGATACTAGAACACCTGTGTGGGTGGGATGTTCTCTATGGATACTAGAACACCTGTATGGGTGGAGTTCTTACAGGTTCTAACTGGTTGCCATGGATACTAGAACACCTGTATGGGTGGAGTTTTTACAGGTTCTAACTGGTTGCCATGGATACTAGGACACCTGTGTAAGTGGAGTTTTCTGTATGGATACTAGAATGTGTGTGTGGGCAGAGTTTTAGCTGCCGTAGTTACTGGAAAACCGGTGTGGGCGGAGCTGGTTAGCTATTTACATAATTTCGCAACTGGCCCTTGACCTCCATCCTCTTCTAAACGCAGAAAGTCCACAGATCAGTCCACAGAAAGAAGCGGACCGCTCTGAGGGGTCTGATCGAGGAGAGGCTGGAAAACAGCTTTCAGGCTGAAATATTCCTTTAAAGGAAAGAAAGAGGAGGGAAGAGTTTCAGCTTTTCTTTTTTTTTTTTGTTACAGAAGACGAGAAGAAAGGAAGAGTCGAATCTCTGAGAAGCAAAGAGGAAACAGAAGAACTCACCGTTTACGAACAGAAAATAGATATATAATATACTCTCAACACATACAGCACAGAGAAGATCCACAATCCGCAACCGCCCCGAAACCCAGCCGCCCCTCGGGCTGATTTGATGCAGCACACGACTCTTTCATCCAGAATCAGTATCAATACAGACAGGGAATCAGTTCTTCATGAGTCAGTGCTGATTCAGTTCTGATTTCACTTCCTCCTCACAGGTCAAACCTGAACAGCGAGGGCCATTCAGAAGCGATTCAGCACAACAGATTCATCAATTAAATGACTAAATTAATTTTGGCACTGAAATCAACAAGGTGCCATTTGATAGTGATTCAGTAATGAATCATTTACAGAGCAAATTCAGTAACTGTGCTGAAATATTGCCAAGGGATTCAACACCAGCGCTCCAGTAACTCAAGGGAGTCATTTAGGAGTGATTCAGTGATCAACCAATTGTTATTAACTAAACAGCAATGGAAGCGAATCATTTAGGGGAGATTCAGAAACATCAAAGGAGTCATTTAGGATGATTCAGTGATTAGCCATTTGAGAACTTCAAACAGTTCACTAATTAAACATCAATGACCATTTAGGAGTAATTTTAGTGATTCAGAATTAGAATGAAAGGCCAATTAAACCATTTAGGAGTCATTTAGGAGTGATTCAGTAATCCGTAATGCATAGTAAACCATTTCACAGTGATTCAGTATCATAACTCAATATTTAAACCATCATTTAAGAGTGATTCAGTGAATAACCAAATATGATCTGATTCACAGTGATTCAACTGTTATTTTAATGTGAAACAAATCTTTTCAGTCATTCAGAAATGATTCAGTACTGACAGTGCTGGGGAATCTGAGCAGGTGGGTCAAATTTTTTCACAGACTGAAATGCTGAGACGAGTCCATCCAGCGTAATTCACTAAAGCATATTTTGCTGTACGAGTCACTTTACGTGAAGACTCTACAGACTGGGGTTCCACATCATTAGGGAGAAACGAGCATCAGCATGCAAGTGTGCTCAAACCAGCATGCATCTGCAGTTACCCCCCGGAAAGAGAAGTTGTTGGGGGCTAAAAGGGAATTAGGTGCTGAATTCCCAGGTTGTCTCCCAGGACCAGGCGGGAAAAAAAATGTTGCTTTCAGAACATCAGTGGTCCATTTGCCCGAGCGTCAGACGTCAGGTTCATCGATCAGCCTCCAGGAAAGAGGCCTGTTTGACTAGAAGGGACGAGAGTGTGTGCGACAGCAAAGCGCTCCGATCGATAGGCTTTCGTCTGAACCCAAGAGGAACGAAGAGGTCGTTAAAAAAAACACACACACACACACACACACACACACACACACACACACACACACACACACACACACAAACACAAGAAAACTACGAATACCCTCCGAGACCTGCGGCTGACTCTCCAGCGCTTGCCTGTGTCTCAGTCCCGATGGCGTTCGGCATGCCTTTTATAAAAGTTCTTTAACAGAAGGGAGGAAACGAGAAAGCTACAATCAACAGAGGAGAACCAGACACAGGAGACGGCGTTCAGCACGCAGAGCGAGTCACGGCGTCGCAAGAAACACAAGACCGCAAGCATGCCACCACAGAGCCTCGGGCTGCTGAGGGTTAATACACTGGCGGCGGCGTCAGTGTCAACGCCGTCGTCTCCATGGATACGCGGCGAGGCAAAGCGACAAAACGGCACTGAGCGAATCGGAACCCATGCAAGAAACAGTCGGAGTCTGTCCGGGAGTCACGTGACCACATGCTCTTGGATCTGTGTGAAGGTGAGAAGTTCTCGTGTAGTCCAGGGTGGAGACTCCTCAAACATTAGCATAACCTCCAGCGACCTGATTTGGCAAACCATGTGAGCGACCTAAGCTCCGCCCACTAATGTGTTCTTCCCACTGTGGTAAGAAAGCCTCGCGTGCCTAAGAAGAGGATCACAGCACCTACACTCAGCTCGCGGGTTCAATCCCAGGGAGAAGCTGGTGCAGGTTGGAAACTATCGGTAACTATGGAAGAACACGTGTGTGGGCGGAGCCTGGACAGCTCAACTACCCCAAACAAACCCAGAAAAAACAAAACGAAAAAAAAAACAAAACAGACCAATAATCTTCTCAAAACAAAAGAACTGCGCTCTACCCAAACACAGCGGAGCTGAAGGACCAAAAAACGGGCCTTCTGCTTTTTAACGGAAGCCTCACACACACACACACACACACACACACACACACACACACACACACACACATATGGCGCGTTTAATTTCCAGCATTTCATCCCCTGATCCCCATCTGCCAATCACATCCACTGTCTGCTCTGATTGACAGCGCGTGTGTAGAACCTCCACGAGCCTGATGAAGGTGAAGAGAGCGCTTTCAGTCCACACAGCGTCGGAGTAGGTCTTCCATACAGTACCGCTGATCTTCCTCCTCCTCCTCGTTTCGATCTAGCCCTCTCTCTCTCGCGCTCTTTCTCTACAGAGAGGTGGAGGGCAGTTTTTTGACGCGTCTCTGGGCGAGGAACGAAGACTCGATGGGTTTGAGTTCGGGGGTTGGCTGGGAACTCTTCAGGGCCGAATAAGTGGCGGCCATCGCTCCCTGAGAAAGAAAGAAAGAAAGAAAGAAAGAAAGAAAGAAAGAAAGAAAGAGAGAGAGAGAGAGAGAGAGAGAGAGAGAGAGAGAGAGAGAGAGAGAGAGAGAGAGAGAGAGAGAACTACATTATTTCATGGATAAATAATAGATAATGACATGATGTAGTCCCAACGTTTAACTATCAGACATCACAGCATTCTGAACTTGATAACTGGATTAGGGTTAGACACACTAAATGGACAAAAGTATTGGGACACCTGCTCATTTAATGTTTCTTCTGATATCAAGGGTATTAAAAAAAAGGCTTTTGTTGGATTAACTGTCTCTACTGTCCAGAGAAGAAGACTTCCGACTAGATTATGGAGCAGGAGCACTGCTGTGAGGATTTGATTGCATTCAGCGTCAATAGCGTTAGTGAGGTCAGGATGTTGAATAATGATCACCACCCCACCCAAAAGTACTGGATGGAGCTCCACCATCACTCCAGAGAACACAGCTCCTCCACTGCTCCGCAGCTTTCTGCATTCGGACATATAATGAGGCACTAAGGCTAGAGCTCAGGTAGAGTAGAGGCTCTTAGACTCGGTAATAGATCGGATTTGGCAGACTGGGTTTCCGTTTCCATCTGGAGCCTAAGCGGCGTTACCTTGACCAGCTGTGCGTCCTGGTGCTGCAGCTGGCTGTTGGGCAGCTGGTCTCTGTGCACGATCCAGAGGTGTTTCAGCACCTGGTTAGCTGTTAGCCTCTGATGAGGGTCCACATGGAGCATCTTAGAGACCAGATCCTACAGATAGAGAGGATCACACGGACATGAGGCTGAGGCTTTATAAAAAAAACACATAGAATAATACGGACACCACTGAGAGAGAGAGAGTCTGACCTTGGCTGAGTCCGACACAGCATCCCAGTTGCCCCCAGTCAGGGTAAAGTGCCCACTCCCTATCCGGCTCAGGATCTCCTCCGGTGTGTCCTCCGGACCGTTCGCGAAAGGAGTGAAACTGAGCAATACAGACAGAAACAGAG
>NC_132887.1:40867370-40874870 GCF_030463535.1 Salminus brasiliensis | reverse complement strand
ACACAAACACACACGCTGATGAGCCAAAACATTAAGACCCCTCCCGGCGACGATTTGGCTTTGACTAGAGGCAGAGACCACAGATGCCACGCTCCGAAGTCTGTAGGGGAGGGGCTCTGGTGACATGTGGAGGAACAGCAGCATATTAGGGAGGTGGTCATTATGTTCTGTCTGATGGGTGTGTCTGTCATCATCATCACTTTAAAAATCAACAGGAAGTTCGGTTCTCTTCGGTTTCACTGTTTTCACAGGTCAGTGCTGGTGTCGCTGAGTCGTTTAGAGGAAGTTCTCACCCTCGCCCTTCAGACACACACCCGCTCACCCACACCCACACACACACACACACACACTTATTATAAGACAGACAAACTGCTTTAAGGAGTGTAAAAGAAGGTCCTTCGTACCATCAGTACCCCGAATGACCACCAGTCGGCGCTGTGGATGTGCCCCTGCCTGTTCACCACTTCTGGGGCCATGTACTCCACGGTCCCACAGAACGAATATGCCTTCTTCTCATGGTCTATAGCCTCCTTACACAGGCCGAAATCTACACACACACATACACACACACACACGCACGCACAATATTGTGACTGTCAGAACCAAATCCTTGTATCTCCAGCACAGCAGCTTTACAGGAGGAGGACAAACCCTTCATCTTTTAATGGAAGTCAGTGTAAAAGACTTTATTCCAGGTCATTCTGGGGCATTTCCATTGGTCCAATCATCATCATCATCATCTTCATCATTAAATTCTGATATAATATAATTAGAATTCTGCAGTTAATTAATAATTAATGATGATCTGAGTGTCTCTGTAGCTCAGTCTGTTCATCACGGGGTGTTTACAGAGGGCGGAATAAGTGTAAATGGAAGTGAGAAAAACATGTGTGTTTGTGTGTGTGTGTGTGGGCGAGTGTGTGTGCACGTGTGTGTGTTACCTGTGAGTTTGATGTGTCCCTCTTCGTCCAGCAGGATGCTGAAACAGAGGAGAGAGACAGAGTAACTGTATCTGCTGGATGTGCACTCTGTCTGAGAGTGAATCAGTGAATCAGTGAGTTGATGGATTAATGAGTAAGTCGACTAATGAGTTAATGTATTAACGAACGAGTGAATCAATGAATAAATCAAAGACTGAGTGAACTAGTGAGTGATTCAATGAACAAGTGAGTGAGTGAGTGGATCAATGAACAGTTAAACAAGTCAGTCAATGAACGGGTAAACAGGCGAATCAATAAATGAATCAAACGGTGGGCGAACGAGTCATTCAATAAAGGAGTGAACAGGCGATAAGGTGAGAGAGTGAACGAGTGATAAGTAAATAAGTGAACGAGTGAGCGAGGGGATGAGTGAGTGAGCTCAGTACTTCTCAGGTTTGAGGTCTCTGTAGATAATGCCCAGACTGTGCAGGTGATCCAAACCCAGAGCCAACTCCGCCAGGTAGAACTTCACATCCTCCTCTGTAAACATCACCTAACACACACACACACACACACACACACACACACACACACATTAACCCAGAGCTGTATACATCAGTACAGTGGAGAGTGATGTAATGAGCAGTAGTGGAGCGTTCAGCTCTCCTCTGAGCCGGAGCTGAAGGTGCTGCTGAAGGTACTGCTGTACCTCTTTTGATAATCTGGTGAAGAGATCTCCACCACGGAGGAAGTCCAGAATCAAATACAGCTTCCCCTCCGTCTGAAAGGCTGAACAAACAAACAAACAAACAAACAGAAAATGATAGAATTTTTAAATAATATTATATAATTATATATTATTTTATATAATTCTTAAGTATTCTTAAATATGTCCTTTATAAATGACTGTATATAAAATGATGTAAACAGTCACGTATCTGATAATTAACAGACGACAGAACAAATTAAACTGTCTCTCTGCCTGTCTCTCTGCCTGTCTCTCTGCCTGTCTCTCTGCCTGTCTCTCTGCCTGTCTCTCTGCCTGTCTTAATGACGAGGCTTGTTTAGATGAGGCTGGATGAGGAGGGGGGCAGAGAGGCGAGAGGAGAAACTGACCGTAGTGGAGTTTGACCACAAATGGGTGATTGACATCAGCCAGGATGTTCCTCTCCATCTTAGTTCGGACACGATCCCTCACTGGAAAGAAAGGCAAAATCAACCAAATAAATAAGAAAAAAGAAATGATGTCATCATCAGAACAATATATACACAGATATATGCATCTATACATGTGCAGCCAGTCCAAATGTTTGTGGACATCCCTTCTAATGAATGCATTCAGCTACTTTGGGGGTGGAGTCACACTCCATACTGCAACCAGCCACCAAAATACCACCAATAACAGCAGCTAGCTCACTTCCTGTCAATAAACAGCAGGAACAGCAGAGCCTGATTCACTTCAGAGGTACACAGTGTGAACTGCATCTGAACTGCACTGAATTAAGCACACACACACACACAAAGAAGAGAAGAACAGAGAGAAAGAGGAGATGAAGGCGGTGAAGATGCTAAAAACCACAAACAGCTTTTGTGCAGAGAAGCTGAACTACAGACTAAAACCACACACACACACACACACACACACACACACACACACACACACACACACACACACACACACACAGCTGTGTAACCGCTGCCTCTGTGCCCTTGGAGTAAACAGCCTGCTGATGTGAAGACAAACAATTGAAGCCAAAACATTTAGAAGAGAGAGAGCGAGAGAGAGCAGGGTGTGTGGTGGTCTCAGTCATGTGTGTGTATGTGTGTGTATGCGTGTGTGTGTGTGTGTGTTTGAGCGTGGGAAAGGATGAGAATGTGGGAGTGGGAGTGTAAGATTCTGCATGAATGTGGGCGTGTGTGGTCTCTCAGTGTGTGTGAAAGACAGTGTGTCTGTAAACCACTCCTGAACACTCACACTCTCTCACACACACACACACACACACACACACACACACACACACACACACACACACACACACACACAGTGTGTGTCAGACAGTGAGAGGCTTCACCTTTGAGCGTAGCTTTTCGGAGGACCTTCATGGCGTAGAGTTGGTTGCTGTCAGGTGGCGTGACCTTCCGCACCAGAAACACCTGCACAGTAAAAACAGGCCCAGAATCAAAACTCAGAAACACTGAAGCCCAGAATTACAGAGCAAAACAGCCAAAACCTGAAAACTAACACGGTCACTGAAGCTCAGCGTCACACATGAAGGACATAATACTGTCTAAAAGAATAATGATGGACTTCACGTCCAAAATAATAATGAAATAAAGTCAAACTCAAATATTATGAGCACGATAATTAAGAATTATGGACGCATTAACATTCAAAATAAAAACATTACGGTCACAAAAGTCCAAAATGAAAACTGAAGGACATCATACTGTTTCAAATACAACTAAATATGAACATATTAACATCTACAATGTAAAAAAAAGAAGGTCACAATAAATCTAACATCCAACATTGTTTAGAACCATGTTCATTTTTAGGACTAGGTTTGTGGTTAAGATTAGTTTCACTGTTGGGACTAGGTTAATTTTTCAGACTAAGTTCAGGGTTAGGGACGCGAATCATTGTTAGGGACTAGGTTCAGGGTTAGAGACTAGGTTCGTGGTTAGAGACCAGGCTCATGGTTAGAGACCAGGCTCATGGTTTGAGACTAGGTTCGTGGTTAGAGACTAGAATCAGAGAATTATTGAGCTCATTGAGGTCAACTATCCAAACACAGATCACGTCCAGAAATCTCCTTTACAGGGTCAGTCTGTAAACACTGCCCACTGCCCCGGAGATCGCTGCCTGCTCTGTAATTTAAAGAACTCGGGTTCGAATATTAGCATTACTGATCTGAGTAGAGGAAGTTTCATAGTATAGTATGTTTATGCCAGTGTGTGTGTGTGTGTGTGTGTGTGTGTGTGTGTTTATTTTCCTACCTTGCCGAAAGAACCCTGTCCCAACACCTTGAGCAGCTCAAACTGGGATGGGTCCGCTTTCTCCGCCCCCTCCTTAACCACATGTGTGATGTTGATCTCTTTGATGACATCATCATCCTGCAACAGGACAGGTTGTCAGTTAGCTTTTATAGAATCTGATGCTTCTTCGGAGTAGCCAAAAAACATTTTTTTTAAGTAAACAATTACAGTCAAAATAAACCAAACAGCCTCTGGGTTCTTCAAGGGTTCTGTTACCATGGCAATTATTGCTTATTATAATAATTAGAAAGACATACGAGTCTAAAATTCATTATAATTTATTATATATTCAAAAGAATTAAGAACAGAATTTAAAAATGAAAACTTTAGAATAGTTTCGAAGTCCAATTGAAATGAAAAATCAGGGACATGGTCCAGAACTCAATAAACGTAAAGTTAAGGACGTAAACTAAAGCCCTGAATAAACTATTAGGGACACAATGAGAAATGTAGCATGTAACCGGGGTAAAACTCTAAAATTATTAATTAATAATAAAGGACATCATCAAAATTAAAACGTAAACACTATAAAGTCTAAAACTAACAACTAGGGATGCAGTAATGTCTTAAATCACAGGTTAGGGACATAACAGGGCTTTAGGACACAATGTCCTCAATAAAGAATTAAAGACACAAAGTCCAAACATTTTTTATCCAAGGTTTCACATCATCTCTTCATGCGAGGTCAAATTTCTCCACCTGTCGACGTCACCTTTAGGCCTCACTGTTTCTGAAGAAACGCCACGACTGCCATCATCATCATCATCATCATATCAGTCCTAATTCCATCGTATCAGCCTGGAAACCCCCCTTTCATCAGCTGCAGTCTGCGGTCTAGAGCAGTGACGCCAGAGATACCTCACACTTCCAGGTCAACATTTCTCAAACTCCAGACCAAAAGCACGTAACTCCACGGAGATCTGCACGCAATCTAGACAGTCCAAGTCCAGTGTTTGTTAGCAACATTAGCCTAGCATCTCCTGTTGTGAACTGAAGAAGCTCACATCAGACCTCGAACATGTCTGATCAATTGAATCTGTGGTCCGTGATCAAGGACGTTTGATTTTTCACCAACGTGTAAGAAAGCACAGGTGCATGATGGGAAACGCAGTCCGATCTCCATTTATCTGATTTTTAAATATTCAAAGGATTTTTATTAAAACAGCTGGACAGACCCGGTTTGAGAACCGCTGGTAAAATGAACGAGCTTAGCAGCAGTCACCACAGACACACACAGACACACACAGACACACACAGACACACACAGACACACACAGACACACACAGACACACACACACACACACACACACGAACCAGTAGAGGAACTCCACCTCGCAGCACTGTTACGGGAAACACACCCACTTCACTCATTTAAAACCACAGCGTCAAATAGCTCGAAATAATCACACAACAGACGGGGGATTTAAACACACACTGCTTCACTCCCAGCACAGCCCCTCTGCACCCTGAGGACACCATCAGAACCCCCCGGCCTTACAGCTCCCCGTACTGGCCACTTTACCAGAACCCCCTGGCCTTACAGCTCCCCGTACTGGCCACTTTACCAGAACCCCCTGGCCTTACAGCTCCCCGTACTGGCCACTTTACCAGAACCCCCTGGCCTTACAGCTCCCCGTACTGGCCACTTTACCAGAACCACCTGGCCTTATAGCTCCCCGTACTGGCCACTTAACCAGAACCCCCCGCCCTACAGCTCCCCGTACTGGCCACTTTACCAGAACCCCCTGGCCTTATAGCTCCCCGTACTGGCCACTTAACCAGAACCCGCTGGCCTTACAGCTCCCCGTACTGGCCACTTAACCAGAACCCGCTGGCCTTACAGCTCCCCGTACTGGCCACTTTACCAGAACCCCCTGGCCTTACAGCTCCCCGTACTGGCCACTTTACCAGAACCCCCTGGCCTTACAGCTCCCCGTACTGGCCACTTTACCAGAACCCCCTGGCCTTACAGCTCCCCGTACTGGCCACTTTACCAGAACCCCCTGGCCTTACAGCTCCCCGTACTGGCCACTTTACCAGAACCCCCCGGCCTTACAGCTCCCCGTACTGGCCACTTTACCAGAAACCCTGGCCTTACATTTACAGTTAATGGCCACTTTATTGGAAACCCTCAATCACATTAATAGTTACTTGTATTGGCCACTTTACTAGAAACCCCAACCTTACATCAAGCGTTATTGGTCACCGTGTTAGTAACACAGTCTTGCTGCTACTCTTATTGGCCACTTTATTGGAAACCCTTGTTGGTCATTAAAGCCTTAAATCACCTGTTATTGGCCACTTTATTAGAAACCCCTAGATATGACCGCCACAGTAAAACAGAGTGTATGTATAGCAAACAGGAGTGTGTTCTCACTTACACTCATATTGTGGACACTGATGTCACTCACACACACACTTATTTTTTGCCCGGTGTTTAACACCCTTTAAAAGAGATCTCATCTCAAGTCTGCTTCTCCTCTCCCAGCAAAACCAACAGCAGCCATGTCCCAGCCCCAATCACACAGTCCTACAAGCTGGACCAATCAGACACCAGGTATCATCAGTATGGGTCCAATGTTGGACTGGTATCGGATGACACTTTAAACGTTGAGTACTGGAAGAGTGACCCTCACTGTTCCCGTTGGGGTCTTAGTTACAGTAGCAGTGTGTGAAACTACCTCCACCATGTTTGGAGGCTGTACAGCTGAGTTGAAGCTGATGAGCTTCACAAAGGTGCTCCATTAAGCCACCAGCAGGAGAGTCAAATAATGTAGGAGTGAATTCATTGTAATGGTCTCCACATACACTGTGTGTCCAAATGTTTGTGGACAACCCTTCTAATGATGCATTCAGCTACTTTAAGCTGCTCCCATTGCTGACACAGATGTGCAGGATTGCTTTTGGTTCCATGCAGAACCGTATTTGTGATCCAGATGTGCGTGTAAGTCTGAAGAACCATCACTTGATGTTCTTCAAAGTCACATCTCCATTACAGATCACTACAAAGTGGTTCTTCTATGACATCCCTCAAAGAACTTTAAAGAGCGTAGACTTCTGAAGGTGTGTGTGCGCGCGAGTGCGCGAGTGTGTGGGAGTGTGTGTGTGCGTACTGACCGTCCACTGCCGTTTCTGTTCGCATGCCAAAGTGGTGCTGGACGCGGTGGAGGACGCGGTGGCGGCTGGGCTGCCATTGGTCTCCACCAGCGGACAGACGTCAGCGGCGTTAGCCAGCGCTTTCCGCTGGTGTCTCCTGAACAGGTAGAGCGTGAGCAGCTGCCTCAGCTTAAACTTCCCTCTCTCCTTCTCTCTGTCCATCTCCTCATCTCTCCGCTAGTCCCGGCCTCCCACCGTCACCTCCTGCTCCTACTCTATCTGCTCCCTGCTGCGGCTAATCTCACTGACCTCGACATCTCCCTCTCTCTCTCTCTCTCTAAACACCAGCCGACTACCGCTCGCCCAGCTTTACACTGCTCACACTGTTGTAGCAAGTGCAAGCCCAAATGAGGGATGTGAAATGTAGACAGGAAGGAAGAGGTTGAG
>NC_132887.1:40832370-40857370 GCF_030463535.1 Salminus brasiliensis | reverse complement strand
AAACCTGCAGGAAGGAACCAGGAGCACCAGCACGGCTCTCCCAACCGACCCAGCAGACCCAACTCGCCCGGCAGAGCTAACTCGCCCGGCTCACCCAGCAGACCCAGCTCGCCCGGCAGACCCAGCTCGCCCAACACGCCCAGCGGACCCAACTCGCCCAGCGGACCCAACTCGCCCAGCGGACCCAACTCGCCCAGCGGACCCAACTCGCCCAGCGGACCCAAATTTGTCTGCAATCAGGTCATTTTTATTTAACTCGCCCGGCAGAGCCAACTCGCCCGGCAGAGCCAACTCGCCCGGCTCACCCAGCAGACCCAGCTCGCCCGGCAGACCCAGCTCGCCCGGCAGACCCAGCTCGCCCAGCTCGCCCAGCGGACCCAACTCGCCCAGCGGACCCAACTCGCCCAGCGGACCCAAATTTGTCTGCAATCAGGTCATTTTTATTTAACTCGCCCGGCAGAGCCAACTCGCCCGGCTCGCCCAGCAGACCCAGCTCGCCCAGCAGACCCAGCTCGCCCAGCAGACCCAGCTCTGCCCAGCTCGCCCGGCAGACCCAGCTCTGCCCAACTCGCCCGGCAGACCCAACTCGCCCAGCGGACCCAACTCGCCCAGCGGCTGATTTACCACACCTGCCCTAAACCTGCAGGAAGGAACCAGGAGCACCAGCACGACTCTCCCAACCGACCCAGCAGACCCAACTCTGCCCGGCAGACCCAGCTCTGCCCAGCTCGCCCGGCAGACCCAGCTCTGCCCAGCTCGCCCGGCAGACCCAGCTCGCACGGCAGACCCAGCTCGCACAACTCTGCCGGCAGACCCAGCACGCCCAGCAGACCCAACAGATTCGGAACTGGTACTGTAATGTACCGAATGCAGACATCATCACTGTACCGAGGGCAGTCGTCTACAGTGAGCGGAGGTTTTTGGGACTCAGGTCTTCGTTAAATGGTTTTAGTAAATCCTCTTCCTCTCCTACAGATACAGAAAGCAGAGCGCGGCAGTACAGAGGCTCTCTGAGGAGGCTGAAGGAGCTGCAGTGTGCTGCTGTAGCTCTGCATTACTAAACCTGCTCAATGAGACAGACTTTCTGAAGACACCCTCGGGTTTCAGACTGGCTCTCTTAAAGACGTCCGTCCTTGAACTGGAGGAGCATCTAGAATTCACCCTCAGAATTCAACCAAGCTCACCAACACGCCTTTCATCTTCCCTTTCTACCCACAACCCCCCAGAGGCCAAACGCCACGCTCTGAGCAGCGGAGAGGACGCAGATCTCTGCACGGGGGGCTCGTTACTCCACCCAAACTACAGAAGTCAAAAGTAATGGTAACATCTAGTGTCCAGAGTCTGTCCTGCTCCTGCTGCACTCCGGCCGAGATTACTGGACATGGAGCTATTTATTCCCACTGCGTCTCTCTTTGTGTGTGTGTGTGTGTGTGTGTGTGTGGGGGGGGGGGGGGGGGGGGTATAGGGGGTATAGAGGGTAGGGTATTATTAGCCGCTGCAGTGTCCATCTCTAATCGATGCAGCGGCCGGAGCACACGGCCACTCCGGAGGACAGAGTTTGAGCAGGGAGGACAAGCTGGACGGTCCGGCTGTCAGGAGCTCCTACTAGCATTCAGCCTTTCTACTGTAGCTTTCACTCCGCCGACCATGAGGTTTAGGAGCAGGTTTAGGTTTATGCCAGGTTGGGTGTAGATAATAGGGCCACATCCAGGTTTAGGACCAGAATTAGGCTTTAGGTTTGGGCTAGGACCAGGGTTCAGTTTAGGTTAGAGCCGGGACCAGGCTTAGGTCCAGGGTTTGAGCTAGAACAAGGTTTAAGTCCAGGGTTAGAGCCGGGACCAGGCTTAGGTCCAGGGTTAGAGCTAGGACCAGGGTTAGTTTTAGGTTTTAGATCTAGGACCTTGATTTGGTTTAGCCTTTTGGGTTATTTTAGGTTTAGGGCTAGTATCAGGTTAAGATTGATGACCAGGGTTAGGGTTTAGGTTTTAGGCTAGGGCTCGGGCCAAGTTAAGGAGCAGCTTAAGGTTTAGGTAGAGGACCAGGTTCAGTTTAGGTTTTTTGGTTAAGGGCTAGGACCAGTGTTAGCTTTAGGACCAGGACCGGGTTTAGCTTTTAGGTTAGGGCTAGGACCAGGGTTTAGGACTAGGTTTCAGTTTTGGGATTGGACCACGTTTAGATTTTAGGTTAGGGATGAGACTAGGTTTAGGACCAGGGTAAGGTTTAGGACCAGGTTTAGGGATAAAACAACGTGATCTGAATATATATATTTAGTTGAACGCACGTTAAAGATGATCTACAGAGCATCTAAAGCATCACCACCACACACACACACACACACACACACACACACACACACACACACACACACACACACACACACTGAAGAATGAGGGGCGTTTCAGTCGGACTGTGTGCAGGACCATGTTGGCGTGTACGGGCTAATGGGATCACTGGTTATTATCTGTGGCCCTGCTCTGCACCAGATTAGCTGTAATCCAGGGGGGCTAATTAGCAGGCTGCTTATTCGAGCCCCCGCTTGAGAAGTCTCCACAGGTGACACTTTTCACACCTGAACCAAAATAGCTCGTCTCAGGAGGAGCTCCAGACGCTCCATCTGTCAGATTCAGATTCGGCGCAAACCTGGATCACCTGAGCGCTGTTCTACACTCTTTAGCACAGTTGTGCGCGAGGCAACTTATCTGGACTTGTGTGGGCGGAGCCTCTGAGGCTGCTTCCGTGTGCCAAAAATCTAACTACTGTACTAAACAGTTATAGCTGCGTTCTGATTGGCTATCAGAGTTTGTGAGATGGAGATATCTGAGATGGAGGCTCTGAAACATTCAATCAAACCAGCGAATCATCCTGAAAAGGATTCATACGAAGAGCTCACAACTCTGCTCACTAGCCCCCTCTCCTGGTCGAACGGGATAATCCGCACTATGTTTTTGATTATTATCAGGTTTTATTAATATCATCGAAATGTGGGCGGAGCCTCTAAAGCTATATATATATATATTACATATATTACATAAATAAAATAAAATAAGTGATTTATAAATAATAAAAGAATAAATATAAATATAAAATACTTATATTTATATTTATTCTCTTATTATTTATATATTAATTGTTGTATTTATTATTATAATATCTATTTTTTTTTTACTTTAATGTGATCTTTAAAAATATATTTAATTACAATATTATATTGAGTAAAATCTCGCTCAAGTTAATAAACATTAAAACGTTGAAAGTTCTGAGAAATTCTGCTCCAAAATCATAAACATATTAACCCAAATCAATCAGAACTCACGGCCTCGGACCCGCGGCGGGCCTGTAATCTCCAGTGCTGTCGATGCGTATGGTCTGTAAAGCAAGCAGTTCCAGGTAAAACACACACTCACACACACTCACACACACTCACACACACTCACACAGATTTCTTGGCTGCCTCAGACGTTCACACAGCGCTGTTCACCAAACCACACCGCAACAGACTGCAGCTGATGGAACTAGAGTCGAGAGTCTCTCACAGCCTCAAGGCCATTCACAGCTTCATTGAGGAACAGATCGTCTCCAGTTCTGGACAAACGCGAAACCGGACAGCCGCGAAAATTCATCAGGAGCAGAGCAGTGCGGGGTCCGGGGTCACTGTGCGTCATTACGAGGGGTCAGGGCTTAAGCATGTCTGAATATCAAACCTGTGGGACGTGAGGCGTGTATGGTGGGGAGTTCTGCACAGGCTCTCTGACCACAGGAAACTGACCACATTCTGCTCAGGTCATCAGATCTGCCCACTCACACTGCCCACATCAAAGCTGGGCTTCATCCCAATGCTGGTCTCTCTGATTGGTGGATAGGTCTGTGCCGTACTAGGAATATCCACCAATAGAGTAACAGCACGGATCCTATTGCTGGATTTTTAGCCAAGCTGTTCTCCTATTGGTGCAATTTTTGCCATGCAATTCTCCTATTGGTGAAAATGTATCCATGTTATCCTAATGGTGGGTTTTAGCCACACCCTTTTCTTATTAGTGGATGTTATGGATTTATGGATTTATGGCCCAAAGCCCATAAGCTTCTCGTATTGCTGGATTTTAAGCCATAACCTTCTCTTATTGGTGGAACTGGAGCTATGTTATCGTAAGGGTGGGTTTTAGCCAGGCCTGTGTCCCGAATTTCTTTAGCCAGAACCTTCTCCTATTAGTTAGCCATGCCAGCCTGCTATTGGTGGACTGAAGTCTCACAGGTACAGGCATTGGTAAGTTATTGCCGGCCTTCTCTTGTACAGCACTGAGAGAGAGAGTGAGAGACTCTGTCCACCCTCCAGAAAACGCAGTTGTAAAGGTCAGGCTGCTCTTCTGAAAGATAAACACACAGATGGGCTCCAACCGCTTATAAACTCCAGCCCCCTCAGAGCAGAGCGGTGTGGAGAGCCGAGACTCCAGCCCCAAGATTCAACACTCAACCCCTTCCAATCACTTCTGAGAGCTGCTAATACAATTCCCATGTACTGCAGAACCCCACCCTCCCAGGCCCCCATAACACTGCCTTCAGGCCACCCATATGCAGCCGGCCTGCTCCCACTGCGCTTATTTATATTCACTTATTTGGCTCTCGTTCAGTCTGAGTCAGGGTCCACACACACACACACACACACACACACACACACACACACACACACACACACACACACACACACATTTCTTAGCAGTGTAAACAATAGAATAAACAATCCAGAAGGCGCATTAGAAACCCAACACAAGCTGAGAAAAAGCAATAAACAAACGAATAAAATCAATAGTAATCAATAACTAACAAATGAACACCAATTCTGACAGCTGGAGATATTTTAACAATTACTGCTCACCTAAACCTTATCAGGCATTTTCCACATTTTGGATGTATTGGTATTATGGTATTATGGAATTATTGGTGTTATGGTATGGTATTACCATGGTAATGGTATTATGGTATAATTGGTATTATTTGGTATTATTGTATTTATGGTATTATTTGGTATTGGTATTGTTTTATTTACTATTTTTTTTAAATGATTTTTAATAAATTCTTTAATAAAAATATTTGAATAAAACGACAATTAAAGTATTTCCAGTCTCCTAGTCTAAAATAACTAGCAAATCATGTCCAGACCTACAGACAGAGCGCTGCTGTCCTTTGCTTAAAATAACAAACAGAAAAACAGAATATGGGAAGGGGCCCAGAATGCAGCCCTGAGGCACTCCACATATTTTCCATCATGAGCTTTCTCTGTCCAGACGAATAACTCTCCATTCCACTGACAGCAGATCACCTAAGCAGAGCAGTGTATTCTCCAAAATGAGACTGCAGTTTATGAAGGCAAAAGGCTGCAGTAAGGGCTAAACCCCAACACCATCACAGTGCAGAGCGGTGTAGTCCCTCAACTGCACCAACCTGAACACCCTGCGCACAACTGCAGCGGAACAGGGAAGGGCAAAGGGCGAAGGGCTCCCTGAAACCACCCTCGAAGTGCTAGAAATGCTGTATATTAACCATAATTTGACATATGTTCATTTATTTATCAAAATATGCCCAGCAGGGGGCAGTGGAGGGCATGAATTACAGAGGTGAGAGTGCAAAAGAACTGAAATCTGCCACGACCGTTCATTAATCTGAACAGCCTGCAGTGGAGCCAGAGCGATTCTCCTGTTCTTACAATCAAGAAGTCTGTTGGAGTGATGATGCCACAGAAGAACCATTTCGGTTCCCTAAAGAACCTTTAATAATGATACCAAATAAGGTCTACACGAGTTTCTTATCCTAGAACAATTTAGAGTTCCCTAAAAAATATTTAATAAAGGTACCAAATAAGATTCCCTGCAGTGATGTCATACTGTATCAGAACCATTTTCGGTTCCCCTGAAGAACCTTTAACAGAGGTACTAAATGAGGTTCACTGTAATAATACTTGAATAAAAAGTATAGTATAAGTAAGTATAATAAATTAAAGTATAAAAAAAAAGTACAAAATAATGACGCTCTGAGTGAGGTCATAGATCCCCAAAGAACTGGTAACCTGTAACAGCGGTACCAAATAAGGTCCACTTTAGTAATGCCATTTAAGAACCTGTTCCAGTTCCCTAAATGGTGCTAAATAACATTCCTGATATGACGTCAGTTCACAGAAGAACCATGTTTGGTTCCCTGGAGAACTGAAGAAAGGTACCAATGAAGTTCTTTTGAAGTGATGCCATGTTTCAGTTCCCTGAGGAACCGGACTGGTCAGTGGCTGGTTCTTTAAAACTCATTTGCATAAGTGAGATGTAGAAGAGATGTACATAAAAACGTTCTAGAGCAATGAAAATTTGGTTAGAACCGTATATGCAAGTCGAGAACCATTCAGGACAAAAAAACCAGTACACTCCAACACAGCTGGATAAGGATGGCTAACAAGCAGGGGAAAAGGGGTGTGTGTGCGTGTGTGTGTGTGTGTGTGTGTGTGTGTGTGTTCATTTCCTGTTACCTTGACTCCCGGAGCGACTCCATCCTCAGCTGTGCTCTGTCCATTCTGAAAGAAAAAAAATGAAGTAGGAGATGTTAGGGGATGTGTGTACTTACACACAAAACTGTGAGTGTGTGTGTGTGTGTGTGTGTGTGTGTGTGTGTGTGTGTGTGTGTGTGTGTGTGTGTGTGTGTGTGTGTGTGTGTGTTCTTGTTCTGCGCACAGCTGGGTCTGGCACGCTCACACATGTCTAATCAGCAGCATTAACAGCACAGTGTGTTCCTCTATAGGCTGTAAGACTCCCTGCAGAACATTGTAATCACCACACTCTCGGGCCTGCGGACGGAGAACCCTCCATTACGTTAATTAAAACGAGTGAACGAGCGAAAACGCAAGAAAGAGTGAAGAAGGATTATCGCTACTAATTCTCTAAAGTCTAGACGGGCTGAAAAAGCGCTAATGACGAGGCCTTTAACTCCCTGAGCATTCGCAGGGACTAGGAAGTCTAGCCATTCACTCACAACAATTCACATCAGGGAGCTCAAAGTCTGCAAACTGAGCCATTTTCATTATCATCCAAACCCACCAGTGAAGCTTTTATACTGCGAGTTTTATATGGAATGATGATGATGAAGGTAAAATAGTGAATAGAGAATCTCAACTAATGCAGTTCTCTTTAGGGACTACTTTCTGTAGCTGCACTACACCCTGCAGCATGTATCCCTCCACCATTTTAATGATCTGGTTCTAAAAGCAGGTTCTAGAGCCGAACTCTTCTCAGAACTCTGGTAGAACCGTGTCTCAGGCATCAGGCAGCGTCTTCATCACCATTAGGTGAAGAACTTTCTGTGAGGAGCTTCTTTTAGAGCTCCAGTTCTGACTGAGGAAGGTTATCTAGAACCGAGCGTTTAACACCAAACCCCCCAAACCCCCACTCTCCACTTTGCATCGTAGGCGTTTAATTTCGCAGAGAATTTTGAAATATTGGTGGAGGTTCTCTTTAACAGTACTGGGCTCACTTATGGTGCTAATGCTGCCAACGCTGCTGTGGTGGTTGATGTGTTGCATGCCATGTAGGAGACTGGGGTTCGATTCTGGGTCTGACTATGCTGTACTACACCAATACGAGTCCCTGGGCAAGACTCCGAACACTACATTGGCCGGCCTCCGTAATACGAGTAATCTTGTAAGTCGCTCTAGATTAGAACGGCAGCTAAATGCTGTGAATGTAAATGCTAACGCTGCTAACGCTGCTAACGCTGCTAACGTTTTGAAATGCCGCTCTGTGAAGAACTAAGCAATGCTATCTTGAGCCAGAACGCTTCCCTCTGTATCAGCGAGAACAGCAGGGCTTTAGAGGGCTACAGTAATACAGCCGAAATTACCGCAGTGAATAAAAGGAGAGAGTGCGCGAGAGTGCGCGAGAGTGCGCGAGAGTGCGCACGCGAGAGAGAATGACAGAATATGAAGGAGCGAGGGAGGACGGAGATGGAGGGAGTGTGTTATTGTGCTCGTGACTCTGTAGAGCCGTTTACAGTGAAATTAAAATGTCATCAGACGAGTGTTAAACTGCCTGCACCATTACAGCGCCAGAAGCTGCAGCACCGCCGCCGCCGCCGCCGCGATAATAGCAGTGTGTCCATGAGGCTCGGAGATGATGAGGAGAAAATTACAGGAGCAAAAAAGAAAAATCTAATTTGCACAGTCCTTCAAAACCCCACCTAAACCTGATCCAGCAGATCATCGGAGACGAGTTCAGCGTCTCAGGTTTGCTTATGCTGCTTCACACGGAGGCTACGAGGCTGATGGAGCAATGGAGCTAACGGGTAATGGAAGCTTTTGTAATTAGCAATTAGCGACACCGGGCAGGACAGATTTTCTGCACCTTTTCCAGTCAGATTCACGTCTAATCAGCATGCAGTTTCAAATCTGACTGAAACCCGGGTTCATCTGACGGCGTTTAACTCCGTCAGGGCTGCGAGAGCTAGTGCTAGCTCAAACCGTTCCGGCTTAAACGCAGAGAAATGAAGCTGGAACGCAGTTCAGGAGCACGTTTAGGTGTGTTTACTGTGTGTTTTACATTTTAACAGAAAATTCTTCAGTAAAAATCTAAACTTAAAGCCCGAATCTCTGAATAACACTGGAAAAGCTGGTTAGCCTGTTAGCGTCTTGGCTAATGCTATATCTGCTACCCAGGCTAGCGTACACTGCTGTCCTGCTTTATTTCAGCGGGCAAAATAAAGTCAGTCATAAATAAAGTAAATTCATAAATAAATAAATATAACTTTTTAATCAAATGTGCCAAATTTATAAATTTTCAACTTATAATGGAGGGACCAAATAATGTTCACTTGAGCGATGCAATCTAAAGACATTTTCAGGGGTCTTAAAAAATATTTATTAATAATACAAATAATAGTAATAATAAAAAAGTTTCTAGCAGTGAGGTCAGTAGAACCATTTTTGGTTCCCTAAATAACTAAATAAAGACACCAATTAAAGTCTTTTGAAGTGATGCCATTTTCAGTTCCCCGAAGAACCTTCCAGAACCTTCTGCTGGTTCATTAAAACTCATCTCCATCACGCAGACGTGGAAGTGTGAGCAGCTGTTTTTGCCCAGCACACGCCGAGGGTGGATAATGCTTAGCACCAACATCTAAACTCGTAAACATGAGCAATTAGCTAAGATTGCGTCGTTACTATGGCAACCACTGTGGATATGCGGGCAGATGCGGTCCCTACAGTGCAGCTGGAACCTGAAATCCGAGCACTGAGTCCAAACATCAGACGTAACCAACAGATCCGGCTACTTAACGGTGCTCCACCTCACAGGAAAGCACTGACCGATATATCGGGACGCTCTGGAGCAGGAAGGTCATCGTGCCCAATGCCAAGTGTGGGCTGTGGGGTTCTCTGGAGTGATGGAGCTTCATCCAATACCTCCGGGATGGAGGTATTGGATCAGCACCTGACCTCACGGATGCAATCAAATCCTCTTCACATCAACTGTTACATCAGCTAGCATAAAGCCTTCTTGTACACGTACTACCTAAGAGTTTTGGGGGGGCAGATGAGGCGTAAACAGCCTGTGGTCAGTTTTTAATGAATTTTATATAAGTGGACCGAGGGTGCCGGCTGTTGTGCCCCAGGGAGAGGGCATTAGAAGGGCAGGGGAGACATGGGCCTGGAAGGAAGCATGGTAAGGAAAAGGAACCTCCGTCTTTCTAAGCCTTTCAAACTACACTGTATGTCCAAATGTTTGTGGACACCCCTTCTAATCAATGCCAATAGAATAGGACTCTCTGGAGCAGATCAACATCTTGACTCTATTGGCAGCATGCTGCCTAAAGGCAGGCATGGGCTAGAGGGGTATAAAGCCCCCCAACATTGAGGAGCTGTGGAGCAGTGGAAGAACTGTGTTTTATGGAATGATGGTGGTGGAGCTCCATCCAGTACTTTTGGAATGAGTTGGGGAGATGGGGGTAATGAGGGTGGAGATCATCATCATAATCATCCAACATCCTGACCTCACGACCTAACATTCTTGTCACTAAATGCAATCAAATCCTCACAGCAGTGCTCTGCTCCAGAATCTAGTAGAAAGTCTTCTTCTCTGGACAGTAGAGACAGTTACTCCAACAGAAGCAGCATCAGCTATTTTTAATATCCTTGCTTTCAGAACAAACACAGAATTAGCAGGTGTCCAAATACTTTTGTCCTTTTAGCGTACTGCTGTAATTGTGCTGTGGGGTCATAGATAGACTGGTCAGTGTGTGGACGGTGGGCTGAAAGGCAGGAATGGTTCGGAGCGCCGGCAGAAAAATGTCCTTTTCCAGCTTACTGCCGTTACCACGGTAACACCATTGCTCTGACCCGGCTAATGTGTTTCTCTGTAGTGGGACCGTAGCTCTATTACTATCAGAAGTGTGTGTGTGTGTGTGTGTGTGTGTGTGTGTGTGTGTGGATCTATAAGGCGGGGCTGTTCAGTGCAGTAGTTTCAGTCAGTGAGTGACAAGGCCACTGCTTATTTATTTATTTATTTATTTATTTATTTATTTATTTATTTTCCCTTCTGTTTTTCTTCCCTGCTCTTCTCGCGCTCTTATTTCTCAGGGCATTTTCCTTTTTGTCTGCTACAATTTCTTCCTTTTCTCCTCAATTTAATCTCTTTACCTTTATTACATTTAGATTATATCTTTTCTCATAATTTCTTTCTTGATTTTTTTTCTCATAATTTATTCATTCATTTTCATCCTTCCTTTGTCCATCATTCTGTTCCTCTCCATCATTATCCCTCACAAATGCATCAAATACGTTTAAAGCGTGATGTCCAGTGGACAACGGCACCATCAGTATGACCAGAGCATCACTAGCTTTCAGCAGCCGGGGCCCCGAGAGAGCACAATCGGCCTTGCTCTGATCAGGGTGGGTAGGTGGTATGCGTCAGATCCGGGGACATGGTGTGTGTGTAAAATACGATGTGAAGTACTGTTTTTTTAATCTGTTCAATTTAGTGAATAGATAGACAGTGTCTTAGAGGATGGGTTTACTTCACATCAACCACACCTCGTTTCATCAGAGGCGCTCTAACCTTTGCATATGAATAAAAAGCAAATCGCCAAAAAAAAAAAAAAAAAAAAAAAAAAAAAAACACAACCCGCCCACACACACGCACAACAGACAGCAGGCCATTACTCCAGCTCAGCATCCGGTTGGCAGAGCCAATTTACACCCACTCTACAATTCACACAACGAATCAAATACCTTCTGATTCACAGAATCAGTTCACTGGATTTCAACCACATCAAAACCTTTACGAAAAACTTGCAACACTTGCAACAACTGACAACACACACACACACACACACACACACACACACACACACACACACACACACACACACACACACACAGCTTGTCTAGTCCCTGAAGAGAGGTACTGCCAATAGAATTGGACCCTCTTGAGCAGATCAACATGAACCGATTGGCACCATGCAGTGCTTTGGGATAAGTTGAGGCGGGGTCGTCTTCTTCTCTGGACAGTAGAGACAGTTACTCCAACAGAAGCAGGATCAGCTCTTTAATATCCTGATTTCAGAAGAAACAGTAAATGAGCAGGTGTCCCAATATTTTTGTCCAAATAGTGCAGCACCACTGCCTGCACTAAAGAACCACTGAAGAACGTTGAAGTGTTTGTTTTGTGTGTGTGTGTGTGTGTTTTTGTGTGTGTAGACGAACACTGCTTCAACGGTTCAGTTAATGAATCACTGGGAATCAGTTTGTTCAGGTGATTCATGAAAAAAAACTGATTCATCCACTAGGAACCAGGCCTTCGCCTGAGGCCCTGAAAACAACTGAGGTTTGAGGAGTAATAAAAAAATCCAGCTGCAGGCGGTGCCGGGTCAGCCCAGATTACAGACACCGCTCTGAGAAAGTTCCAACGTTCTACGAGCCCTGTACTGTAAACACACTAACAGATCTGGATCATCTACAGGATCTGAAGAACCAAGTAATCAAACCTTTACAAACGGGGGTTCTCCTGGTTTTTTAGAACGGTCATTGGTTCCACATTTGAGAAAAAAAAAGACTGTAAACCTCTCTCAGAACACAGAACCCATATAAGCACGCAAACGGTTCTGTAGGAAAAGGCCTTGGAGTGAGGGGGGGGTTCGGTCAGACCCAACAGGACTGAAGATGAAGCTCCTACTGAAATTCCCCTGAATTGTGCTGTGTGTGTATGTGTGTGTGAGAGAGAGAGAGAGAGAGAGAGAGAGAGAGAGAGAGAGAGAGAGAGAGAGAGAGAGAGAGAGAGAAGCTGTTCAGGCATGCATTTGTCTCTTTACTCTGAACACATACTGCTAAACACACATACACACACACACACACATACACACACACACACATACTGAAATACAGCTCATAAGAGACGTCTGGCAAAAGAGAGAGAGAGAGAGAGAGAGAGAGAGAGAGGGAGGTGGGTAAAGAGTAATATGGGGAGAAAGAGAGCGAGAGAGAGACATGACGAAAGATGAGAATGTGGTAGAGAGAGAAAGAGGAGAGCAGAGCGCAGAGAGAGAGAGAGATAAAAGAGAGAAAATTTAGAGAGTAAAAGAGCGAGAGGGCGCGAGAGGTGTTTGGGTTAATTCTCTCTTTTTTTTGAGTAAAGCTCGAGTCACAGCTACGTCACTAACGACCCTCATACCTGCTGACTAATCACTGCTGCTTCTGCTGTCAGCAGACCAGACTGAGAACACACACACACACACACACCCCGCTGCAGTCTCTAGAGCGTTAGCTCCATTACTGCAGGAGACGGGTCAAGTACCCAGTCTTCATAAAAGGTCCATCTGGGATCAAGCAGACGTCAGGCTGGAGGGACCGGTCCACACGGCTGCTCCGGAACACAGCGGCCTTATCCAATCAAAAGCCCAGGAGATGGACCACAAGAATAACCACAGAATCTGGGTCTGTTCCAGCACACACACACACACACACACACACACACACACACAATGAAGGAAAGCCATCAGTCACAACGTCCCTCAGAATCATTTCACGAATGAGCGAGCGAGTGTGTGGAAGACTAAAAAAGGGACAAGGAAAGGGACAAAAGTATGTGGACGCCTGCGCCTCTGCAGTGTTCCTTCAGAAATCAAGTGTATTGGCCACGGGTTTGTCCCCTTTTACCCCAGTAACAGCCTCTGCTCTACAAGGACGGCTTTATTATGGACAGTGCAACATTGCTGTGTGAGGATTTGATTGAATTCAGCCCCACGAGAGCAAGAGTATCAGTGAAGTCAGGTCCTGAAGTTGGATGACTGGTTTGTTCTGCTACTCCAACTCATCCCAAAAGTACTGGATGGAGCTCCACCACCATCATTCCAGAGAACACAGTTCTTCCACTGCTCCACAGCTCCTCAATGCTGGGGGGCTTTATACTGTGTGAGCTAGTCTTTGGAGAAGGCCATTATCTAGCCCCTCTTAGGAGTGTCGCATCCCTCCCCGCTGACCTTCTGCCTCCCGTTACTAAACATCCAAACTCCTGAAGAACGGTATAGATCAGCTGATACGGTGAAAGCTCTGCTGGCAACATCTCAAGGTCTTATGACGGCTATGAGCCTGAGTTTGAATTATGGAAGAGTGCAGCAGTGCTGCAGCAGTTAGTCATCAGTAATGTGGATTATGGAAAAACGTCAATTTCAACCGATGCTCCGAATTCTCTGAATTATTCAGTGTGTGAGAGCTGAGCTGAGCTCAGTCAGAGTCGGGGGTTCGGTATGAATCTGAGCTTCACTGTAGAGAAACTGACCCACTCTGATCTCTCTACAGTAGTGGTGAATGGGACCGGGGGTCGGTCGCCATGACTACAACACAGATATAGCCACTATTTATTTACTATGCAAATCCACCAGTGAATGAGTGCAACTTAAAAGTAGCTGAAGGCTGTCCGCAAACATTGGGACAACATGGTTGGACATTTCCCTACATTCCTGCTGGACACTACTGAAGAAACAGGTTTGCCCGCTATTGGTTCTGGCTCTGAAAGTCAGGGGAACCATCTGGATGCTCCAAGACTGCTGACATACGCAGAGCAGGCTGCTACAGGCTTCAGGGTTGAAGTACATTGCACCCTGTTCCCGTAGCGATGGGCCGTGTACAGACACGGCCACAGCCGCGCTGCACAAAGGCTCGAGGCCGGCTGGAACACGCCGTTTCCTCCTGCCAGCCTCGCTCACCAACCCTGCCAACATCAGGTCTCCAAGAGCCTGCACGCCCTCTCCAAACACGGAGAACTGAGAGAGCCTGTCAGTCAGAATTAGAAAGAACTGTGTGTGATCACGTGAGATCAGACTCAGGTGATCAGACTGTCAGAAACGTGAGTTATAATTTAGTCTTGTGATCAGACCGGTCATTAGTCTGAGCTTGAGTTTAGTGCTTTCGTCAGACAGGTCATTAGAGTGACTTTATGTCAATGGTGTGACAAAGCAGGTCATTAATATGGATTTTACTTTAGTAGGTTGATCAGACGGGACATTAATAACAGTTTTACATTACTTGTTTGATCAGACATGTAATAAGTGTGACATTTATGTGAATGATGTGATCAAGCAGGTCATTAATATGAATTTTACTTTAGTAGGTTGATCAGACTGGACATTATTAACAGCTTTATTTTACTTGTCTGATCAGACATGTCATTAGAGTAATATTTATGTCAGTGGCGTGATCAATCATGTCAATAATATGAATTGCACTTTATTTTACATCAGGAGTTCGACTTTTAACTTACCTGTGTGATCAGACAAATTATTGGTGTAATTCTAAAGTTGTTGGTTTGATCAGACAGGTCATTAACAAAACTTGCTTTACTCAACATCAGAGAAGTGTGAGTTAAACTTCATTAGTTTGATTAGACAGAACATTAGCGTTATATTTTACTTTCCTAGCATGATTAGACAGTCCATAATTAAGAGGTAAACCTAAAAGAGTCCATTATCGTACATTTTACTTTTGCAGTGTAATCGGAGAGAGGTCATTAGCGTCGGCTTTACTGTACCGTTGTGACCGGATAGTCCATTAGGGAGAATTTTAATAGAGTCTCCACTGTTGAGTGTTTTACTTTAATGGCATGATCAGACAGGTCAATAGTGTAACTTTTACTTTAATGCTATGAGAGACAGGTCATTATTGTGAGTTTCACTTCAGTAGTGTGATCAGACAGGTCATTAATGTGAGTTACCACAGCAGCGTGATCAGACAGGTCATTAATGGGAGTTTTACCGTAGCAGTGTGATCAGACAGGTCATTAATGGGAGTTTTACCGTAGCAGTGTGATCAGACAGGTCATTAATGGGACTTTTACCACAGCAGTGTGATCAGACAGGTCATTAATGGGACTTTTACCACAGCAGTGTGATCAGACAGGTCATTAATGTGACTTTTACCGTAGCAGTGTGATCAGACAGGTCATTAATGTGACTTTTACCGTAGCAGTGTGATCAGACAGGTCATTAATGGGAGTTTTACCGTAGCAGTGTGATCAGACAGGTCATTAATGGGAGTTTTACCGTAGCAGTGTGATCAGACAGGTCATTAATATGAGTTTTACCGTAGCAGTGTGATCAGACAGGTCATTAATATGAGTTTTACCGTAGCAGTGTGATCAGACAGGTCATTAATGTGAGTTTTACCACAGCAGTGTGATCAGACAGGTCATTAATGGGAGTTTTACCACAGCAGTGTGATCAGACAGGTCATTAATGGGAGTTTTACCACAGCAGTGTGATCAGACAGGTCATTAATGGGAGTTTTACTTTAGCACTGTGATCAGACAGGTCATTAATGGGAGTTTTACTGTAGCAGTGTGATCAGACAGGTCATTAATGGGAGTTTTACTTTAGCAGTGTGATCAGACAGGTCATTAATGGGAGTTTTACTTTAGCAGTGTGATCAGACAGGTCATTAATGGGAGTTTTACTGTAGCAGAGTGATCAGACAGGTCATTAATGGGAGTTTTACTGTAGCAGTGTGATCAGACAGGTCATTAATGGGAGTTTTACTGTAGCAGTGTGATCAGACAGGTCATTAATGGGAGTTTTACTGTAGCAGTGTGATCAGACAGGTCATTAATGGGAGTTTTACTTTAGCAGTGTGATCAGACAGGTCATTAATGGGAGTTTTACTTTAGCAGTGTGATCAGACAGGTCATTAATGGGAGTTTTACTTTAGCAGTGTGATCAGACAGGTCATTAATGGGAGTTTTACTGTAGCAGTGTGATCAGACAGGTCATTAATGGGAGTTTTACCGTAGCAGTGTGATCAGACAGGTCATTAATGTGAGTTTTACCGTAGCAGTGTGATCAGACAGGTCATTAATGGGAGTTTTACCGTAGCAGTGTGATCAGACAGGTCATTAATGGGAGTTTTACCGTAGCAGTGTGATCAGACAGGTCATTAATGGGAGTTTTACCGTAGCAGTGTGATCAGACAGGTCATTAATGGGAGTTTTACTTTAGCAGTGTGATCAGACAGGTCATTAATGGGAGTTTTACTTTAGCAGTGTGATCAGACAGGTCATTAATGGGAGTTTTACTTTAGCAGTGTGATCAGACAGGTCATTAATGGGAGTTTTACTGTAGCAGAGTGATCAGACAGGTCATTAATGGGAGTTTTACTGTAGCAGTGTGATCAGACAGGTCATTAATGTGAGTTTTACCGTAGCAGTGTGATCAGACAGGTCATTAATGGGAGTTTTACTGTAGCAGAGTGATCAGACAGGTCATTAATGGGAGTTTTACTGTAGCAGAGTGATCAGACAGGTCATTAATGGGAGTTTTACTTTAGCAGTGTGATCAGACAGGTCATTAATGGGAGTTTTACTGTAGCAGTGTGATCAGACAGGTCATTAATGGGAGTTTTACTGTAGCAGAGTGATCAGACAGGTCATTAATGGGAGTTTTACTGTAGCAGAGTGATCAGACAGGTCATTAATGGGAGTTTTACTGTAGCAGTGTGATCAGACAGGTCATTAATGGGAGTTTTACTGTAGCAGAGTGATCAGACAGGTCATTAATGGGAGTTTTACTGTAGCAGAGTGATCAGACAGGTCATTAATGGGAGTTTTACTGTAGCAGTGTGATCAGACAGGTCATTAATGGGAGTTTTACTTTAGCAGTGTGACCTCAGCCCCGGTGTGCCCCCCTCCTCACCTCCGTCTCCAGCTGCACCAGCTCCATTTTGGGCCATGGCTCCGCCAGCTGAGCGAGTGGCATTTTCAGCACGACTTTCCCCCCCTGCTCTCCTCTGAAACGTCGAAGTGTGAGGAAACGCGGGTTCCCCCCAAGAGGTCCCAGTTAAACCAGTCTCCTTAGGAAGAGTGCTGCTGGTGCTGCTGGGGCTCACTTCACTCCCACTCCAGGGACGCTCACACCGCAGAGCTGCCGAGCTGCCGAGCGCGGTCTGGAACCGGAGACGTCCTGCGCGTGAATGTGATTCACGTTCACTCGACGTCGATGTGCTCTCCCCTCAGCGGCGCCGGTGGAAGAGGAGCCCTATAAATACAACGACCTGATTGAAACCTCTCAGGGTTTCTTTAACGCTATCCAGTGCTGGACACACACATTCCTCCAGAAACAGCGCCGTCACAGAGCCCCGGTGGTTCTCTCTCTCTCTCTCTCTCTCTCTCTCTCTCACACACACACACACACACACATGCACACACACTCACGCGCACTCGAGTGCTTCTAAATTTGCGAGGAAACCGAGTGAACCGTCAGTCAGCTGGTTCGGGCACGTTACGCTTTCTTTCCCACCCCTATTCGGACAAGCCCCGCCCTCCCCGCGCTGTGATTGGTTATAGCTTTCTCTAAGCCACTACCTCCCTTCTAGATTGATTTGTGTACTAGATTCGTTATAGGACTACTCGAAGCCTCTTGGGCTGTTCTAGATAACCGCTCTAGAACTATTTAAGAACGTCCGCATGAACTACTAGTCAGTCCTGGCACAGCTGGGCGGGGCTTGCGCGTTCGAAGACGGCGGGCTGCGTGTGAGTAGCCAATCCCAGCGCAGAATGGGAGGGGCCTGTGCGGTTTAAAGACGGGAATTGCCTGTTGGTATGAGAGTACTACTGGCCAATCGCAGCGCAACATGGGCGGGGCCTGTCGGACTACGGGTGGGAAAATACAAATCCTCTGAATGAAGTGGCGCTCTTTCACGCCTCCCTCTGGCCGCATAGTGAAAGTGCCCCTACCTCCTTTCCACTTTATTAGAAACACCTACCTTGTGCTTCTTCACTGGCCACTTTATTAGAAACACCTACCTTGTGCTTCTTCCCTGGCCACTTTACTAGAAACACCTACCTTGTGCTTCTTCACTGGCCACTTTATTAGAAACACCTACCTTGTGCTTCCTCACTGGCCACTTTATTAGAAACATCTACCTTGTGCTTCTTCCCTGGCCACTTTATTAGAAACACCTACCTTGTGCCTCTTCCCTGGCCACTTTACTAGAAACACCTACCTTGTGCTTCTTCACTGGCCACTTTACTAGAAACACCTACCCTGTGCTTCTTCCCTGGCCACTTTACTAGAAACCCCGGCTCTTCTTCACTGGCCACTTTATTAGAAACCCCTGCGCTGTGCTTCTTCACTGGTCAGTGATAATAATGAAAGTGTCAGTGTTTCCAGCACCATCAGATCTGGACACCGGTTCAGTTTGGTTGGCACTAATACAGTAACATACTGAGCTGATTGGCACAAAGGGTTGTGATACACCGTTACCACACACACACACATTTACACACACATATTTACACACACACACACACACACACACACACACACACATAAACCAAGTGACTCCAAGTGGTTACTACTGGCAACCAGAGAAAGGCTGCCAGTGCTGTAGATTCTGCTGCCAAGTATGAAGGAGAGCGGCGTGAGGCCGGGTTTGAATGAAAGCCTGCTGGACGGGCCGACGGGCCGAGAGTCTGAGGAGTGAAGCGCATAACAGCAGCTCCATTCAGTCCAGACTCGTGGAGGCGTGTTCTAGCGGGAAATGGAAGTGGCTGGTTCTGTAGGTGCCACTCGTGGGGAGCCGTTTCGGACCAAACCGGGCCAAACTAGACATCTTCAACACAGAACAAGCAGCTGTGGTACGGATCATTGTTTATGGAGCAGGCTGGTCCGGAGAGCTGCAGACCCGGGAGCCTTGGTTCCACTCTGTGGTTCTATGCCATGCTCTTTTGTGAGTGTTGTTGAAAGTGCTGCTCCAATAAAACCGAACTGAGCTGGACTGAACTGACCGGGGGTCAGCCATCAGTCAGTGCCCAAGAGCCCCTGAGCCCCTGACTGTCCTCTCTCCAGTGGTGTCCCGTTAGCGGCAGGGCTTTCTCTGAGACAATTTAGAAAGTCAACAGATCCAGAACTAAAACCTGATGTATATATGTGTGTGTGTGTGTGTGTATGTGTGTGTGTGTGTGTGTGTGTGTGTGTTCAGGCAGTAAGGGATTAGGTGAATGCACACTGATGTGAGCAGGTAAACACAACCACGCAATCTTTAAGCTCATTGAGAGAATTTAGGGAATCCCTTAGAGTGTGTGTATGTGTGTGTGTGTGTGTGTGTGTGTGTGTGTGTGTGTGTGTGTGTGTGTGGAACGAAAGAGTAAAACAGAGCAGTCACTGGGGTATGACTCAACATGTAGCATGACTCTTCCCCTATTTCACACACACACACACACACACACAGAGTAATGTGTCTCCCTCCTTTGGCTTATCTCCCCCTCACTCCTGCAGGGTTTTTATCACTGAGTGTGTGTGTGTGTGTGTGTGTGTGTGTGTGTGTGTGTGTAGCTGATTTACAGTCCCTGCAGTGTGTATGCGGACAGAATGAAAACTGGAGTGCAGAGGAAACACGCACACAAACAGCAGTGTAGCTCCGCCCCTCCATCCTACACCAGATTAACCACACCCACTCAGCCTACAGCACTTTAGCCCCGCCCATTCAGCCTACAGCAGTTCAGCTCCGCCCATTCAGCTTACAGCAGTTCAACCCCACCTATTCAGCCTACAGCAGTTCAGCCCCGCCCATTCAGCCTGGCCCAATTTGAATTCACTAATTTTGTGATGTCACAAAACCCAAACTCATTTACATATTAAAGGAGTGTTTCAGCCTGAACTGCTTTATTCAAGTCAGCCAACAGAACAGAGCTCATTTGCAAATGTTAGCCTTAAAGAGACAGTAACACAAAAAGCCTGTTGAGTTCTGCTGGATCCTACAGGTTGGAAAATGAACTCCGGCAACTGGTGCTGGTGTCAGAAGTGGAAATAGAGGGAAACGCAGGGTAGGGGCTCTTTAATCAGGGCTTCAGAGGGGCAGCATGTGTGGATTCTACTCGCTTTGCTTGTAAATCACTTTAGATTACATCGCCTGTCAAACGAACAGAGGTCCGCGTACTGACCGACTCATGCCCCGGCCCACTGAGCTGCCGCTCGGTTTATCACGCTGGGAAATGGCCGCGGCAGCCGGCACACACACTTCCATGTTAAACACACAGGGCCAGTGTAAAGCCCGAGGGTGTGTGTGTGTGTGTGAGCAGAGCCAGCATCCTAATCCTTGCAGAAACACACTCTATATACACACCCTGAGGTCAGAGCAGGGTTTGGAGTGAGCTGCAGTACACGCCAACACACACACACACACACACACACACACACACACACTCTGATCCTGGCAGCATGCGTGTGTCTACATGCACCCCCACTTTTAGTCAAGGGGGAGCAACATTCCTCTGGCAACCCAACCGAACATCCAGCTACACTGACTGACTACGGCTGATCTGCGGCTGTTATTCATGAGCACACACTTCCTCTCGTGTTCGGTTGCTTTAATATGTAAATGAGTTTTTGTGACATCACAAAGGCAGTGAGTTCCAAGCGGACCTAGGCCTCGCTACGCAGACTGGCGCTGGTATGACCTTTGACCGTCTCAGGACTGTGGTGTTATTGGTGATAGCGCACTGATTACTGATTTCATATGTAAATGAGTTGGTTTGTGACGTCACAAAAGCAGTGAATGCTAAATGAGCTCAGAGGTAGCTAAACAGACAACTGACAAAGAATGCTCTATGATTGCATCACAGCCACTTATGTAATATGTAAATGATGTTTGTTTTTGATTTGCGAAGTCATTCCTTATGTCTTATGTTTTAGAGCTTTATTATGTAAATGAGTTTGTGGCTTTGTGACATCACAAAAGCAGCACATTCAGGCCTAGACTCTACGGCCGCATCACAGCCATGATGTTTTCTGTGACAGCACCCTCCCTTTAGTGTTCAGCTGCTTTAATATGCAAATGAGTTGGCTTTGTGACATCACAAAAGCAATTAATTAATTAAAAAAACTGCATGTTCCCAAACCACACCTCTTATTTCAGACAACTGGAGCCATGATAGGGCCCTTTACCGTCGGGGGACAGTACAGGATATTCAGCTCTGCTTTGAAAGCGAGAGATAGTGCGAGAGAGAGAGAGAGAGAGAGAATGGTGGTCTTTAATGGCTCTCTGATGGAAGGTTGGGGGGGGGGGTGTTCATTAGCCGCTGTAGTGGAGACAGGGTAATTAGCCAGCTTAGAGAGAGCTTAAATAAAGCACATCGGTGAAGCTAGCAGCTGATGGTGTGAAAGAGGAATACGCAAGAATGGACAAAAGTATTGGGACGCCTGCCCATTCATTGTTTCTTCCTAGCATAGTGAAAGAAGCACTACCACACCCACCACACGCTGGCTGGCCACAGAACACCCTTGATTTAAAGGAAGGGGTTAACAGCAGATGGAATTGGAACACAGCCCGTTCAGTACCCAAGTCCATTTTGCATTGCTGTGAGGATTTTATGGCTTTCAGTGACAAGAGCGTTAGTAAGGTCACTGAACGCCATCCCATCCAAAAGTACTGGATGGAGCTCCACCACCACCATCATTCCAGAGAACACAGTTCCTCAGACGTCTAAAGCTCTACTAAAAGCTCCTCCCAGAAAGTTCTTCACCTAATGGTGATGAAGACGCTGCCTGATGCCTGAGACACGGTTCTACCAGAGTTCTGAGAAGAGTTCGGCTCTAGAATCTGCTTTTAGAACCAGATCATTAAAATGGTGGAGGGATACATGCTGCAGGGTGTAGTGCTGCTACAGAAAGTAGTCCCTAAAGAAAACTGGATTAGTGGAGATTCTCTATTCACTATTTTACCTTCATCATCATCATCATCATTCCATATAAAACTTGAGTAGCTGCACTGGTGGGTTTGGATAGGAGATACATTATGGGCTGTATTTGTGTTGTAGTCATGGTGACCGACGCCTGCCTCCATTCACCAGCACTGTACAGTAATCAGAGTGGGTCAGTTTCTCCAGCATGGGAACTGTGGGCCGTGTGTAGAGTGAACGGTCTCTTCTCGCTGTGTGTTGCTGTGGGGTGGAGGGAGCGTGCTCAGACATGCAGAAGAGTGTGCGGTATTCAGCCCTGCCCTCTACCACTCACCCACTCTGTCTATCTATCTATCTGTCTGTGTGTAGCTCTTCTGGAAAGTTCAAGGCTGTGTGAGAGAAGCTCTTCAGCTAGCTCGGCTAAAGCTGTGCTGAAATGCAAATGAGAGCCGACCCCTCAGTCGTCCAGTCTGCTTGCTCAGTAACAGCAGAGCGCTGCAGAGACACTTGTAGAGGGCTCGTTATACAAGAACCGGAGAAGAACGTGTACCTGCACGAGCTCCGCACTCTAGAACCTTAAACGGACCCTCAGTGATGCTCAGGAGACTGCAATATGCAAATAAGCAATCACAGTGTATTTTACTCAGAGAGCATCCTGGCCAATCAGAGCTTCCCATGAGTTACTGTGCGCATTACCTGTCCTCTGGTCCCACCTGCTCATCAAAGACTTGACCACTTCATTGCCTGTCCAGTGGACACACCTGGTCAACATATGCATGACCACATCTTCACCTGTCCACTGTTTACACCTGGTCATCATATACATAATCACTTCATCACCTGTCCCCTTGTCCCACCTGGTCATCACATACATGAGCACCTCATTATCTGTCCAGTGGACACACCTGGGCATCATATACCCGACCATGCCATCACCTGTCCAGGTTGCACAACTTATGACCTGTCCACTGATAACACCTGTACATCATACACCTGAAAACTTCACCACTTGTCCCGTGGCCACTTCATACATGACCACGTCATTACTTGTCCCCTGGTCCCACCTGGTCATTACATACATGAGCACCTCATTATCTGTCCAGTGGACACACCTGGTCATCATTATATACCTGACCACTTCATCACCTGTCCCCTGATCACACCTGGTCATTATTTACCTGACCACTACATTACCTGTCCAATGGTCACACCTGGCCATCATATGCCTGACCATGCCATCACCTGTCCAGTGGCCACACCTGGTCGCTTCATCACCTGTCCACTGGAGCTGTTATTACACAGTCATTCATCCTCAGTCTGCTCAGCTGTGATACTACTGTGCACCAGCCAGCAGGGGGAGCTGTGTTCCAGTGCCTTGGTCTGCACTGCGCTGACTCTGCCTGACCCCTCATCTGTCTAGTTGTGGAGAAACATCAGTTTGGGGATCAGAAGATGGACACACCCTTTAACCTTTTACTTCACAGTCTAAAGATGTGCGGCCCGATTGCATCTAAGCACTGATGGTGATGATCATTAGGCTGGTGTTCCTCACATTCCTCCCCTCACACACTACCGCTCCTGTACGTCTATCAGGACCCAAACAGAGCCCTGTAGGAGTTCCTCTGACACTGTCAGAACTGATTCAGGACCAGCGTGCCGCGGCCGCACCCTCTGTTTCAACAGCTTTCCATAGAAACAGAAATGACTCAGATTTCAGCCTTACAGTAAAATCGCTGTATTATGGGATGTTTCCTGAACGCTGTCAGGATAGGGCAGCTGGATCAGTGCTTTATTAATTCTCAGCTTTTAGACTTCAACCAGTACTTTATTTGTGTTTTATTTAGTTGTTTATTAATTCAGTAGTGTAAGACTTAATTTAGTGTATATTTGTTAATTTAGCACTGCAGGTTTTTCGCCAGGTGTTAGTTAAGTAATTTGAGACATGAGTACTGCAGGTGTTAATTCAGTACTGCAGGAGTTAATTCAGTACTGCAGGTATTAATTCAGTACGGCAGGTGTTAATTCAGTACTGCAGGAGTTAATTCAGTACTGCAGGTGTTAATTCAGTACTGCAGGTGTTATTCAGTACTGCAGGAGGTAATTCAGTACTGCAGGTGTTAATTCAGTACTGCAGGAGTTAATTCAGTACTGTGTGTTAATTCAGTACTGTGTGTTAATTCAGTACTGCAGGAGTTAATTCAGTACTGTGTGTTAATTCAGTACTGCAGGAGTTAATTCAGTACTGCAGGAGTTAATTCAGTACTGTGTGTTAATTCAGTACTGCAGGAGTTAATTCAGTACTGCAGGTGTTAATTCAGTACTGCAGGTGTTAATTCAGTACTGCAGGAGGTAATTCAGTACTGTGTGTTAATTCAGTACTGCAGGAGTTAATTCAGTACTGTGTGTTAATTCAGTACTGCAGGAGTTAATTCAGTACTGCAGGAGGTAATTCAGTACTGTGTGTTAATTCAGTACTGCAGGAGTTAATTCAGTACTGCAGGAGGTAATTCAGTACTGTGTGTTAATTCAGTACTGCAGGAGTTAATTCAGTACTGCAGGAGTTAATTCAGTACTGCAGGAGGTAATTCAGTACTGTGTGTTAATTCAGTACTGCAGGAGTTAATTCAGTACTGTGTGTTAATTCAGTACTGCAGGTGTTAATTCAGTACTGCAGGAGGTAATTCAGTACTGTGTGTTAATTCAGTACTGCAGGAGGTAATTCAGTACTGCAGGAGTTAATTCAGTACTGCAGGAGGTAATTCAGTACTGTGTGTTAATTCAGTACTGTGTGTTAATTCAGTACTGCAGGAGGTAATTCAGTA
>NC_132887.1:40827638-40832170 GCF_030463535.1 Salminus brasiliensis | reverse complement strand
TGAATAATTCATCATGGATCCCAAATAAGTCATTGTACCTTATAATGTGACAAAACAAAATACAGGATAATTCATAGTGGATACTGAAACTTTTATAGTGGATGGTATATAATTCTCAGTAAATACAGAATAATTCATTGTGGACCCTGAATAATTCATACTGTATATTTAAGAATTTATAACAATGAATTGTGGATACTGAACAATTATTTGTGGATACTGAGAAATTCATAGTGGATACTGAACCCTTTATAGGGGATGGTATACAATTAATATGGATGACATACATTTCTTAGGAATTACTGAATAATTCATAGTGGACTCTGAATTGTTTATAGTATATCCTGAATGATTCATAGCAGATACTGTACAATGATTTGTGGATACTGAGGATACTGGATGCTCAACAATTCATACTGGTTACTGTATAATGTATAGCAGATACTGAACAGTTCATAGTAGTGCACTGAAAAATGCATGAGCTCAGGGCATGACTTTGCAGCATCTTTTAAGAACAGTCCCTCGCGGTGCCTCGCGGCTCGTGGCAGTGTTATGGAAGCTGGTGGCTGATGTCAGATCAGTGTTGGAACACAGCTGCTATTGACAGTGATGTATGATCTACTGCATTCCACAGCCCACTGTACACACCTGGGAATTCGTTTCACAACACACACACATCCTCTGACGCTGCAGCAGGTGTGTGTGTGTGTGTGTAGGCAGTAGGGTAGTGGGTCGGGGCTGTGCAACAAAGAATGCTTTCCTTTCATTCTTTCACTGCTTTTCTAAAGAAGGAAAAGCAGCTGTTAAACACTGAAATGTGTGTGTGTGTGTGTGTGTGTGTTTCTCCCTGGGCACTGATGCTGTGATGGTGTGTTTATCGTTAGCGTGTTGTTTTGTGTAGCTGTTTTGGTGATGTGTTGCTTCCAGGAATTTAGTTTCACATGTCTGGCGTCAAGATTTCTTGTGAGATTTCCGCCGGAGCGCCGGGCCCCCAGTGTAGCGCTTCTGTAGCTTTAGCACTGCAAGTGTAGCTTACACGTGTTAATGGAAGCTTGTGTACACCAGTTAGCATGGTGCTAACACACCACTAATACAATTTGCCCCATATGTATTATATATATGTAAGTACTTATATGTAAATATAAAATGCAAGCAAAAAAAGCAAGTGTGTGTGTGTGTGTGTGTGTTTAGGTTTGGATGCGTCTCTGCATCAGTATGCGTTTGAAGAATGGAAGCTGGGTGGAGAAGATCTGCTGCAGTTATCTTCTCATCGGCTGGAGACGCTCGGGGTGCACAAGATTGGCCACCAGGAGCTCATCCTGGAAGCAGTGGAGAAGCTCTGTAGCCTGGTACGAACTGCCGGAGCTTGTGTGTGTGTGTGTGTGTGTGTGTGTGTTCAGCTCTTCCGTGTACTTCAGTCCATGTTTTAGATAACAGTCACACAGTGTCTGAAACCACATCATCACGTCTAACAGAGATGACTGAACAGCTAATTGGTGTACAGCTTCCATCTCTTGTTGGAAGAGAACTCGACTCAGCTGAACACGACTCAGCTGAACTCGACTCAGCTGAACACGACTCAGCTGACTGAGCATTTCGGGGTAAGGAGGAACTGGAGTTCCTGCCCGCGTGTCTTACATTCCTCAGCTGGTCTGGACGAGAGAGCTAAAGCTTTTACTGATCCTGATAGACTGGTACCATCACCACCCTCTCTGAACACAGCTCAGGACTCTGTTTAGTTTAATATGAAAAATATATAATGAAAATAATGAATAATCAATAATAATTACTAATAATCAATAATATACTGATACATATTGTGTGTAATATTGATTTGAACTGAGTGAATAAAGAATACACAGTGATGTGGTCTGGAACGCCCCCTGTGTCCCCCCTGATAACATCAACTACACATGGAATAAGATCAGGGGTGCACACACTTTTGCACACAACTGTATATATATGTGTGTGTGTGTGTGCGCCTTCCAAATGTAATGTGTCCGTTGTGTGTGTTTGTGTGTGTGTGTGTGCAGACATACAGCATGTGTGGAGAGACCCTCCGCAGTGTGACGGAGAAGTTGCGGGCGGTCGCTCACTCTCTGCAGATGGGCGTTCAGGGCCGCTGGCGTGTGAACACTTACGATGGCCAGAGCGCCACCCAGCTGCCTGCTCAGGTACTGCAGGTGGTGGTGGAGCTCATCACTGCAGCCAAAGGACTGTTCTACCTATTACAGAGGTAAACACACACACACACACTCACACACTCACAGACACACACACTCACACAGCTTACATTTTATATGTAAGTATGTACACACTATATGTCCAAATGTTTGTGGACACCCCTTGTAATGAATGCATTCAACTACTTAAGCTGCACCCATTGCTGACACAGATGTGCAAATGCACACACAGCTTGTCTAGTCCCTGTAGAGAAGAAGAACTGCCAATAGAATAGGACTCTCTGGAGCAGATCAATATCATGACCCTATTGACTCCATGCTGCCTAATGCCAGGCGTGGGCTAGAGGGGTATAAAGCCCCCCAGCATTGCTTGAACACTCTGACCTCACTAACGCTCTTCTCGCCGAATGCAATCAAATCCTCGCAGCATTGCTCCTTCTCCAAAATCTAGTCGTAAGTCTTCATCTCTGGACAGTAGAGACACTTACTCCAACAGAAGCAGGTGTCCCAATACTTTTGGAGCATTGCAGTGAGGATTTGATTGCATTCAGTGACGGTTAGCTTTAGTGAGGTCAGGATGTTTTTCTTCTTGCACCATTTAAAATACTCTGTTACACAAGTGAAATCAGCCTCTCTGTCACATGCAGGCTGTGTGTGTGTGTGTGTGTGTGTGTGTGTCCTCAGATTAAAGCACATTGCTGGAGTCAGGTCATGAGAACAGTAAAGTTAAGTGCTTCTCAGAAGTCAGGGAACTGGGTGCTCTTAGACAGGCCGGTGCAGAACCGTATGTAGGTCGCGCTGCTCTTCTGTCCGATCACTTAAAGCAGCAATCTGATGAAAAATCTGAGTCTCATGATTGATCTCTGACCCCAGATTTAGTCGACCAACTAAGACATGTTCGGTGTCTGACCTGTGCTCCTTTAGTTCGCCACAGGAGATGCTGGGCTAACACTGCTAACATTTGTATCAGTCCTAAACCAGGCTCGGCTGAACTGATGACATTTAACACTGAACTGCATTTCTACAGTGCTTGTAACCTCTGTGTGTGTGTGTGTGTGTGTGTGTGTGTGTGTGTGCAGGTATCAGTGCACTGAGTTTATTGGATACAGTTCCAGTAAGAACATCATTACTCTGTGTACGGATCTGGGCACCATCGTCCATAAGGTCAGTTCTCCTTAATCTCCTGCTTTCCCTCCTGTTTTAGCATCAGAGCTGAGTGTTGAGCAGATGTTTGGAGTGAGTGTTGAGCAGATGTTTGGAGTGAGTGTTGAGCAGATGTTTGGAGTGAGTGTTGAGTGAGTGTTGAGCAGATGTTTGGAGTGAGTGTTGAGCAGATGTTTGGAGTGAGTGTTGAGTGAGTGTTGAGCAGATGTTTGGAGGGAGTGTTGAGCAGATGTTTGGAGTGAGTGTTGAGCAGATGTTTGGAGTGAGTGTTGAGTGTAGTGTTGAGCAGATGTTTGGAGTGAGTGTTGAGTGAGTGTTGAGCAGATGTTTGGAGTGAGTGTTGAGCAGATGTTTGGAGTGAGTGTTGAGCAGATGTTTGGAGTGAGTGTTGAGTGAGTGTTGAGCAGATGTTTGGAGTGAGTGTTGAGTGAGTGTTGAGCAGATGTTTGGAGTGAGTGTTGAGCAGATGTTTGGAGTGAGTGTTGAGCAGATGTTTGGAGTGAGTGTTGAGCAGATGTTTGGAGTGAGTGTTCAGAGAGAGAGAGAGGCAAATAGAGAGAGAGAGAGAGTAATATGAGAAGTGTTGGGTGAAAGTCGTTTGTTTCTGGATGGAGGAGGTAACAGAAGAATGGGCGGATAAGTGGGGCAGGGGGAGGAGGTGGGATACGATCCTTTAAACACTCTTACACACACACTCTCTCTCACACACTCTCTTACACACACACACTCTCTCACACATACACTCTCTCACACACACACACTCGTTAACACAGAGATCGCTTTGGATTAGAACTTCAGCAGTAAGTAACAGTTTTGCACTGAGTAGTACTCTCTCGCTCTGTCTCTCTCTCTCGCTCTGTCTCTCTCTCTCTCTCTCTCTCTTCTTTTTCTTGATCTAACAAAGTCAGTTTGTGCTTCTTTGTTGGAACTTAGTAACTTATTTACCATGACTCTCTGACACACACACACACACACACACACATAAGAATTCAGTTTCGGAACATTCAAACCTGTTCTTTTATCTTTACAATCAGTGTATCAGCATGTGTGTCTCATTGTCTGTGTGTGTGTGTGTGTGCATAGACGTGCTGAAATATGAAGAATGAGGAGTGTGAGTCAGTGAGGAGGAGAAACACCATCCGACAACACAGAGGAGGAAGGAAGGAAACGCGAGAGAGCGCGAGA
>NC_132887.1:40780138-40822638 GCF_030463535.1 Salminus brasiliensis | reverse complement strand
GGTGTGTGGGTGTTAGTGTGTGTTAGAGTGTGTTAGAGTGTGTGTGTGAGAGAGAGAGAGGTATTAATGAGTAGCCTGAGTTAGCTGAGTCAACGGTAAGGATTAGGGAGGAGTGTGTTTCTGTGGTGGAAATGTCAGGCTGACTTCAGGCACAGCTGAAGCTTCCCAAACAGGAACACACAGCAGCCAGCCGAAGTGTGTGTGTATATGTGTGTGTGTGTCTGTGTGTGTGAGTGATATTACACTCATGCCTGCTGTTCTCTCTGCTGTGTTTGTAGGACATCACCGTGTTCGAGAAGGAGAAGGACATCATAGCGATCGTAAGTCTTTTTCTACTTTCTTTAAAAGCTCCATACGTGTTCTACACCGATCAGCCATAACATTAGTACCAGCTGAAGAGAGCAGCACTTCAGACTTTCTTCATCTACAGTGTCTCCTCTCAAAGGGTGGATCTACATATCAGTCAGTGAGTGAAGATCTTGAAGATAAAAAATGGACAAGCGTAAGAATCTGAGACACTCTGACAAGAAGAACCAGACTGTGATGTTCTAGATAGATGACTGGGTCAGAACATCTCCAGAACATCAGGCAGGTCTGATGTTGTGGGGTGTTCCTGGTATGCAGTGGTCAGTACCTACCAAAGGTGCTCCAAGGAAGAACAACAACAGGGGCCTTGGGTGCCTAGGTCTTATGGGTGCTCCTGGAGACCCCAGCTCACAACTTGCAGGACGTACAGGCCTTAAGGATCTGCGGCTAACGTCTGAAGGTGCCCTGTGGTTTCTGGTCTTGCAGAGTCCATGCCTCGAATGGTCAGAGCTGTTATGGCGGCGCAAGGGGGACCTTCTCAGTATTAGTCAGGTGGTGCTAATGATATGGCTGGTCGGTGTCTATCAGTACTGTTATATTAGCTTGGCTGTTATGATAGCATTGGTCTCTCAGTTTGCTCAGTCATACGTCTGCCCACCTCTTAATCACCTGTTTGCCTCGTTGCTTCAGGTGCAGCCTGTGTGTGCGGCCTCTGGGCTGCGTCTAGGTATATAACGTAATAAATAATAATGTAATAAATAATAATGTAATAAATATGTCTTAAATTTAAACCCAGATGACTGTGGGCTTAATAGAGCTCATTAGAAAAGCAGGCTGGGTCAGTTGAGTGTAGATTCGTCGGCTGGAGGTTTGCAGTGCGCGTACGACGCCTCCTTCCTGTCTGTGATGCAGTACCTGAGTGCAGGACAGTAATCAGTTATGTGTATCACAGCGGCAGTGACAGGCTGGGGCCCGCCTGACTGAGTGTGTTATTTATACCCTTGTGTAATGGTTAAACGCTGAAATCGCGTTCATTGGACGGATGCGAACAGTGACTCTTACGCCTGGGTATGAATTTATCTTCAAATCAAAACTTAAATGTAACTGAAAAAAAAAACAAGTAAGTCTAGTTCTGCCGGACCGCCATTGGCTGCATAGACTCGTCGCTGGCATTTCAACAATAGAGAGTTTGGGACCCGAGTATCTGCTCTTTACTGTGAAAAAGGTTCCTATCCTGCCTGGTACAGGACTCCAGCCCTCAGAGCCTTAACATGTAGACCCCCTATTTATAGTTGATGAGGCCCAGGACCTCATCAACATGGCTTGCGGCTAACGCCTGGGTAGCGATGCTGGGCGACCCCCCCCCCCCCCCCCCACCCCCCAGAGGGGGTATTGATTCGACATGCTATCGCTCAGATACTTGTTAACTTTTTGGCTAAGTGTGGTCCTCAGACCCTCAGTACCAGAAAATGTTGAGCTCACTGCTCACTCTCTCTCTCTCTCTCTGTCTCTCTCTCCCAGTCTCGACAGTTGGTGGCGATCTGCGATGAAATTTTCACCGGTGTTCCTGAGGCTGTGCTTACCCACAATGCTCAGCTGCACAGCGTAGACCTGGTCCCTATCTCTCCCGGAGAACAACTGGTACTAAAACCCTACATGTCCAAATGTTTGTGGACACCTCTTCTAATGAACGCATTCAGCTACTTAAAGCTGCACCCATTGCTGATACTGATGTGCAAATGCACACACACAGCTTGTCTAGTACCTGTAGAGAAGAAGTACTCCCAATAGAATAGGACTCTCTGGAGCAGATCAACATCATGAACCTATTGGCTCCATGCTGCCTAATAATGCCAGGCGTGGGCTAGAGGGGCATAAAGCCCCCAGCCTTGAGCTGTGGAGCAGTGGATGAACTGTGTTCTCTGGAATGATGATGGTGGAGGAGCTCCATCCAGTACTTTTGAGGGTGAGATGATGAGATGGGGTTGATGAGGTGGGGTGGTGATCATCATCCAACATCCTGACCTCACTAACACTCTTGTTGCTGAATTCAATCAAATGGACAGTAGAGACAGTTACTCCACCACTCTGTTATAATGTGTGTTTTTAACGAGTAAACTCTTAGTAGCAGATAAACAGGCCTACAGATCATTTACTCAGACGAATAAGACTCTCTCTCTCGTGCTCTCTCTCTCTCTCTCTCTCTCTCTCTCTCTCTCTCTCTCTCTTCGTTGTTTATTCTCCCATTGCCAGACATTATTGCAGAATCAAGCTGATTAGATTTCAGGCCGTTTGTTGCTGCAGACGGATTTGGAAAATTCTTTCTGACTTACGTAAAGTTCCAGCATGAGAAGGAATTCAGCATTGCATGTCCGAAAGTATCCGGACGCCCCTTCTATTAAGAGAGTTCAGCTGAATTGAAGTGTCTGACCCAGGTGTTCACACACAGCTGTATAATCTCCATAGAAAAGCACCGACGAATAGAACGGGGCGCTCTGGAGCAGCCTAAGGTCACCGTGCCCAGTGCCGAGCGTGGGCTACAGGGGTATAAAGCCCCCTCCCTCCCCAGTAGTGGACAGTGGGCTCCTCTGAAGTATCTTTGGGATGAGTTAGAGGGGCAGAACTGATCATCTGCGTCAGTAACTGACCTCACAAATGCAATCATATCTTCCTCACAGCAATGTCCTGGAATCTAGTGGGAGAAACTCCTGGCTGGGTCTGTACAGACTGCAATGTGATACAGTGTGTGTGTGTGTGTGTTTGGTGTTTAGGGTATTGAGATCACGTCCACCGCCTCCAGCCATCACTTCATCTCGGGAACAGCAGCTGAGGTACAGAAGCTCTCCTCCTTATCCACTGATCTCTCAGCCAGGAGCCCAAACGAGGCTCTCTGACCAGCAGCTGAAACACTGACCACACCTCTGACACCCCCTCCACCTCCCCCCCTCCAGATACACCACAGAGGCTACACCGATACTGATACCACAGCACAGACTGGGGCAACGAGAGGGTGGGGTAGAGGGGGGGTGAAATGGAGAAGATTGGGGAGGGGGGGGCAGATGGTGAGGATAGGGAGCTAGAGAGAGAGAGAGAGGGAGAGAAAGAGAGTGAGGGAGAGAGATAGAGAGTAACGAGAGGGGTGTGAAAGAGAAAGGTCAGGGAGAGTGAGAGGTAGGTTGTGTGTGTGTGTGTGTCTTCGCTGTTAGGGAAATGAAGCCTGAAACTGCCCATCCTCCAGGAATCACACACACCAACACACACAACCTTACACTTCTCAGAAAGTCCCCGGGTTTCCACTAAAACACACACACACATATTGACACACACACACACACCTCGGGCAGTAAATGAGCCGTGTGTGAACACCGTTAAGGTGTTAAAGCAAGGTCCTCGTTCCAGTATCACCTGTCCAGGGGTGGATGTATAAGGCAGCAAGTGTTCCCAGTATGCAGTGGTCAGCACCTACCAAAAGTGCTCAGTGATGCTTATGGAGGCCCCGCCCACCTCACAACTCACAAAGGATCTGCTGCTAATTATTAATATTTAGTTGACTAATTATTTTTTTAATGATGTATAAAGTTGGTCTGCGCTGTGTGTACATGTGATTGATATGAATGAACAATGCAGGCTCTGTCTCTCTCTCCTGGCTCGAGCGCAGTCTCCGGCAGAGTTCTCTGAGAAGATCTTGGCGGGCGACGAGGTCATTCAGGTCAATGACCAGATTGTGGTGAGCAGACTCAATTACAGCAGATTACTGTCATTAGCCTGATAGTTATATTAAAGCTATCTCTATTTTTATAATAACTGCTATTGATGCCAGTCAATAATGAGGGGGGCGTGGCCAGAGATTTGGCAGGGATGACCTCTGCACTTTGTCATTAATTAAGAGTTTGTAAAGCTGTACTGTTTTTTACAGGGACACAATAGAATTAAATACATATAGAGAGATAATACATATATAAACGTATATATATAACTTGAGAGATGGTAACTTTACAGGGGGATAACATATTTTTCATTTTTCTAGTATTTCTAATGTTTACTTTTTTTTTTACTCTTTGTCTCGTAGAAGAAGCTACAAATCTACAAAGCTAGCGTTTTGTTAAAACAAGTGATTTGTCCAATAAACATCATTTTATGCTGATAAATTCCATTTTTGCTATTGTAAGCCTGACTGGTGCGCCCCCTAGAGGTTAAAACTTCAGCTATGCTGCGTCCTTAGTGAGGATTTTTCCCTCTGTTATGGAAAGTGGGCGGTCGATGATCTTCCAAATGTTACGTCACTGTGCCACTGTGACGTCTGATTGGTTGCTTTCCACCCTGTCCGCACCTCACTAAACCCCTCCACCTCACACTCATTATTAAGCCCCGTGCTGAGAGGGTGGAGTCTCACTGATACTGTGGGAGTATCTCAAAAACTGATGTGCTCTGTTCTGATTGGTTGTCAAATTCACATCCGGGTTAAAACGCTCCTCATTACTTCAGTGTGAATGGGGCGGGGCTAAACTGCTGTATGGCGATATGTAAATAGTGTTGAAATAGGCTGATTTTGCAGCTCAGCGGACTGTGGCTTAGTGTACCTGCCTTGTGCTCCAGGTGGGCTGGAGCAGGAAGAACCTGGTGGCAAAGCTTCAGGAGAACCCCAATGGAGTGACCTTACTGCTGAGACGAGCGCCAGCGTCTCTCATACAGAGGGAGAAAACCGAATCTGCCTCTCCGTCGCACAAGGACAAGCCCGCGGAGTCTGTCTCCTCAGAGGTGAGTCCGATCACTGTCTGATCTCTCCGTCCACAGATCCACACATACAGACCCCTGACCATATTAGTGTCAGTTTCTCTCACTTTGTGGTAAACACACACATCCCAAACCCCATACCTCAGTCCCCCTGAACATCTCCGGACCCTCTGTTAGTTGCTCCACATTTGTTATACCTGCAGGAATCTCTGGATTTACTATTCCGTAATTAACCTTATAGGGCCCATATGCCACCTTGATATCCGTTTAGACTGCTTGTGTGGTTTTAATTATATTCATTTGGAATTTTTTAATAAGATTTGTTTATTTATATTATGACCAATAGGAAAAATATATGTAAATGTACTGGTTTTTGTGACATCACGCATCAATTCAAATTGGGTGTTGACAAACAAACTCAAAAAAATGTTCCAAATTTTCCATATGGACCCTTTAATGTTAACATTCTGAGATAAAACTAGCACCTTGAATCTTAAAGGGCCCGTATTCCATAAAAAAAAACACTCAAGTGAAGTGGAATGGGTGGGGCTAAACAGAAGCAAACAGGACAGGTGGAGGTATATGTTAATGAGGTCTTGTGACGTCACAGGAATAAACAGTGTATGAACGCTGGGATGGAACAGGTGATAGTTTATGGGCCCTTTAAGCCTTATTGGTTAGCACCTATTATGGTATGCAGTATATGGTACGATTAGTGACTCTAAGTCACTAACACTATGCGGGTGGCAGTTGGCATAGCGACAGAGGACCTGACATCACTCTTTGTAGTTGCAACTTGTTCAGTTGTTGTACACACTTCCTCTTTGTGACATCAGAAACACTCCCTATGCTTCTATAACCCCCCCCCCCACACACACACACACACACACTATGATCTTCTTTTGTATTTGTATCTAGGAGGGAGGATATAGGGAGGTATACCTGTTCTGTAGCTTCTGTCCAGAGGGAGAGGTTGCTATGACGACAGTGACTTCAGCCCTCCTGAGAATCATCTCACTGTGTGCTGTGACACTAACACACACACATGTGCACACACACACACAGGACTGAGTCTTGTGATTGGGGTGCAATTTAAATAGTCTTTGAGGTTTGTGTGTGAGTGTGTGTGTGGCTGTAGGGGGTCTTTTACATTTTAGAGGAACTGTATGACACACACACTCCTTCCCAAATTAAGTTGTAATAAATGCAAGTTGACGCGCTAATAGCACACCTGTATGATTGACACCTGTATGATAAGGTAGCAAGGTCGGAGCGTCTCCCAAATGACACCAAGGCATGGTGGGGGTTGCGGGGTGGGGGGTCCCAGTGGTAAGTACCTACCAACTGTGGTCTGAGGACATCCCATGTGGGCGGAACCAGCAGAGTGTCCATGCTAACCCCTGTCCACCATCGCCTACAACAATGGTGCAGCTCCACCTCCCAACTAACAGGACAGGATCTGCTGGAACGCCAGAGACACCACCTTGTATGTAGAATGAAAGCACCTAGAATGAAAACACATCTTATTAGGAATGGTTTGGCTCACTGGTGTAAACTATATATATATAAATATATAAATATAGACACAAACACTCTATGACATCCCCCACCCCACACACACACTGCTGCTATCAGAAGCAGAAGTGGTCCTTGTCTGTGGTTGTTGTCAGTCTGTGTTAGTGAGTTAACGGAAACCCCCCTCCTGCATTGCTCTCAGAGGGAAGAGGAAGAGGAGGAGGACAGGAAGAACAGGGGCTCTGTTTTCGAGAGAGTGGCTTCATCCGTCCGCTCCACCGTGTCCAGGTGAGCTCACCTACACTCACACACACACACCTGCTGCCCTGCTGTAGCCAGGATGCTTTCAATTGTCAGGTGAGCGAAGAAATCCAGTCTGAATTTAGACTGAAATAGTTTTGGTGTTCTAGGTGGTGTATAGATATTGTAGACTTTATAGGTGGTGTATATACCATAGTAGATGTTGTATTGACATTACAGGTGGTGTATTAATGTTATAGGTGGTGTATTGACGTTATAGGTGGTGTATTGATGTTACAGGTGGTGTATTGATGTTATAGGCGGTGTATTGACGTTATAGGTGGTGTATTGATGTTACAGGTGGTGTATTGATGTTATAGGCGGTGTATTGATGTTATAGGCGGTGTATTGATGTTACAGGTGGTGTATTAATGTTATAGGTGGTGTATTGACGTTATAGGTGGTGTATTGATGTTACAGGTGGTGTATTGATGTTATAGGCGGTGTATTGATGTTATAGGTGGTGTATAGACTGTATTAGATGTTGTATTGATGTTACAGGTGGTGTACTGGTGTTACAGGTGGTGTATTGATGTTATAGGTGGTGTACAGACTGTATTAGATGTTGTATTGATGTTACAGGTGGTGTACTGATGTTACAGGTGGTGTATTGATGTTACAGGTGATGTACTGATGTTACAGGTGGTGTATCGATGTTATAGGTGGTGTATTAATGTTACAGGTGGCGTACACACTGATGTAGATGTTGTATTGATGTTATAGGTGGTGTATTGATGTTATAGGTGGTGTATTGATGTTACAGGTGGTGTATAGACTGTATTAGATGTTGTATTGACATTATAGGTGGTGTACTGATGTTATAGGTGGTGTATTGGTGTTATAGGTGGTGTATTGGTGTTATAGGTGGTGTATAGACTGTATTAGATGTTGTATTGATGTTTCAGGTGGTGTATTGATGTTATAGGTGGTGTATTAATGTTTCAGGTGGTGTATTGATGTTACAGGTGGTGTACTGATGTTACAGGTGGTGTGTTGATGTTACAGGTGGTGTACACACTGACTACACACTGTGTTAGCCACGGTTCTGAGTGTGCTGTTGGGTTTTGGGGGAGCTGTCCTGTCGTCCTGTTGGTATTAGAAGTGTGTGTGCTGTGTGTGTGCTGGTGTTCTGGCCCGTCGGCTGCGTGCTGGTGTAATTCTGTGGACTAAGCCTGATGATCAGAACACTGTGGTTCTGGATTACTGTGTGGTTCTCTCTTGTACACGGCGGCTGAGCCTACAAGCCGGGTTTGTTCTGCTCTGGCGCTCCGTGGTGAAACTGTAAGCCAGGGTTTAGCGGTGGAGTCGTTTATGTAATTGAGACTATGTGGTCGTGCACTTATGACTTGTGTGAGTGTGTGTGTGTGTGTGTGAGAGTGTGTTTACACCATATCAAATCTTGTTGAAGTGTGTTTTGCCACGTTTGTGTTTGTAATAATGTTTTTAATAATCTATATAATTTATATTAAGATTAAAATTTGACATTTAGGCTAATTATCCTTATTAATTAACTACTGTTTATTATGTGCTAATGACTAAATGCATTATTAATTAGTTATTAATTTGCTGTGGCATGAATAGGGTTTATGGGGTTACATATAAAACACTGTTAATATGTGTGTGTGTGTGTGTGTGTGTGTGTGTGTGTGTGGTTTAGGATCTCAGTGTCGCCCCCTGATGTGCAGCAGCTGACAGTACAGGACGACTCTGAGCTGTTTAGTGACCACAGCTTTGATGGCACCCACACTACACACGCCCACCAGCAGGGGGCAGGTGAGTCACACTGACACCTGGCTGTTGTTTTTTTAGCCATGCTGTTCTCCTATTGGTGGATTTTTAGGCATGTCATATGTACCTACACCTATGCCTTAATCACAAACACCAGAGGGCGCCAAACAATATGCACTGATAATGCAGCAATATGACCCCCCCCCCCTCGTCCCCTCGACCCCCAGGTTCAGTGTTAGACGGGAGTTTGCTTAGTGTGAAGAGGAGTCTGTCTTCCCTCAGCCTGGACTCCAACCGGTCCAGAGTCAGCTCCTGCCCCGAGATGAGGGGCAACGTGGTGAGTTACAGCACGAACACACACACACACACACACACACACACACTTATGCTTTATATAAAATTAAGATAATTCTAAAAAGCTTCTGCTGAGTTTCTGTGTCCTGTTTGCCCCCTGCAGGAGGAGAAGGAGAACAAGAAGATCTCCACCAAAGGTACGGCCTTGCGTCCTCAGCTAAAGCAGGAAACTCTAGTTTGGTACAAAATACTGTGCTCGATCACTGAGACCATGGTCAGTATCTGACCTGTGCTTCTTTAGTTACATTTACATTTACATTTACATTTATGGCATTTAGCAGACGCTCTTATCCAGAGCGACTTACAAAGTGCTTTGCTATTTACCCAAGAAAACCTCAGCTAGTTAGAATAGACTAATACAAAAGATACCTCCAAGCTTAGACATTACTAAACACAATACAATAAGGCAACCATAGAACTATTCGTCCAAGTACTCTCTGAAGAGGTGGGTTCACAACAGGAGAAGCTAAGCTAACATCGCTAACAAACACTGGCCTTAGACTGTCACCAGTCAGTGTTCTAGACAATGACTAGCAATCAGCAAGCAGGTCTTGTGGATGTGAATCTGGGCTCAGTGATCAATTGTGTTACTCTGATTTTTTAAATATTGTAATATACTTTTGGACCCCTCAGGCACGCGGACGGCGATGAGTCGCAGGCGGGTATCGTGTCGGGAGCTGGGGCGGCCGGACTGTGACGGGTGGCTGTGGAAGAAAAGGAAAGACACAAATGTGTTCATGACTCAAAAATGGCAGAGGTTCTGGTTTGTCCTCAAGGGAGTGACGATCTACTGGTACACCAGCCAACAGGTCAGTAACAGGCTCTGTATCCCAATCTAACTCAATTAAAGAGCAGAAGCTGTACTATAGTGAAAGTATGGTACTGTATCTCAATCTAACTCAATTAAAGAGCTGAAACTGTACTATAGTGAAAGTATGGTACTGTATCTCAATCTAACTCAATTAAAGAGCTGAAACTGTACTATAGTGAAAGTATGGTACTGTATCCCAATCTAACTCAATTAAAGAGCTGAAACTGTACTATAGTGAAAGTATGGTACTGTATTCCAATCTAACCCAATTAAAGAGCTGAAACTGTACTATAGTGAAAGTATGGTACTGTATCTCAATCTAACTCAATTAAAGAGCTGAAACTGTACTATAGTGAAAGTATGGTACTGTACCCCAATCTAACTCAATTAAAGAGCTGAAACTGTACTATAGTGAAAGTATGGTACTGTATCCCAATCTAACTCAATTAAAGAGCAGAAACTGTACTATAGTGAAAGTATGGTACTGTACCCCAATCTAACTCAATTAAAAGAGCTGAAACTGTACTATAGTGAAAGTATGATACTGTATCTCAATCTAACTCAATTAAAGAGCTGAAACTGTACTATAGTGAAAGTATGGTACTGTACCCCAATCTAACTCAATTAAAGAGCAGAAACTGTACTATAGTGAAAGTATGGTACTGTACCCCAATCTAACTCAATTAAAGAGCAGAAACTGTACTATAGTGAAAGTATGGTACTGTATCTCAATCTAACTCAATTAAAGAGCTGAAACTGTACTATAGTGAAAGTATGGTACTGTATCTCAATCTAACTCAATTAAAGAGCTGAAACTGTACTATAGTGAAAGTATGGTACTGTATCCCAATCTAACTCAATTAAAGAGCAGAAACTGTACTATAGTGAAAGTATGGTACTGTACCCCAATCTAACGCAATTAAAGAGCTGAAACTGTACTATAGTGAAAGTATGGTACTGTACCCCAATCTAACTCAATTAAAGAGCTGAAACTGTACTATAGTGAAAGTATGGTACTATACCCCAATCTAACTCAATTAAAGAGCTGAAACTGTACTATAGTGAAAGTATGGTACTGTACCCCAATCTAACTCAATTAAAGAGCTGAAACTGTACTATAGTGAAAGTATGGTACTGTACCCCAATCTAACTCAATTAAAGAGCTGAAACTGTACTATAGTGAAAGTATGGTACTGTACCCCAATCTAACTCAATTAAAGAGCTGAAACTGTACTATAGTGAAAGTATGGTACTGTATCTCAATCTAACTCAATTAAAGAGCTGAAACTGTACTATAGTGAAAGTATGGTACTGTATCTCAATCTAACTCAATTAAAGAGCTGAAACTGTACTATAGTGAAAGTATGGTACTGTACCCCAATCTAACTCAATTAAAGAGCTGAAACTGTACTATAGTGAAAGTGTGGTACTGTACCCCAATCTAACTCAATTAAAGAGCTGAAACTGTACTATAGTGAAAGTGTGGTACTGTGGTGTGTGGTGCAGGAGGAGAAAGCAGTGGGTTTGGTGAAGATCGGCAGCTACAGCATAGAGAGTGCAGGAGAGCACAAGAGGAAATAGTAAGTCCTTCTACTCTAATGATTATAAATTGAATGATTATTGATTTTAATTTAGCAAGGCGCACTTTTAGATTGCTGTGTTAATCTCTCTCTCTCTCTCTCTCTCTCTCTCTCTCTCTCTCTCTCTCTCTCTCCAGTGTCTTTAAAATGTTCCACCCACGTTTTCAGAACTTCTTCTTTGCCGCCGACAACGTTACCGACATGAGCAAGTGAGTTTAACATTAACACACACACTGTTCTCCAGTCCGTGTTCTAGATAACAATCACATAATGTCAAAAAACACAAACTCCAGTCTATTAGAGATTACTGACATGCAGAGGCTTGCAGTTAGCATAGCACTGTTCTAATTGGTGGAGTAGCAGCTTCTGCAGACATTCACTAAACATTGCAGTGCATCTGAATGTTGGTCAAATGTGCCCCCTGCTGGCGGGTATCTATTATTGACCAGGAGTGCCCAATATATACCCAACACATTATAAAGAACAACTGCCAGATTTATTTTACAATCCTATCAGAAGATTATGACCACCTCTGGTTTGGAATGAACCCGACCCGTCATATCAGCTCCACTGAGGAGCGCGTTGTTTCACCCTGTTTGTTCTTCAGTGGTCAGGACCCCACAGGACTGACCACCACAGAGCAGGTAGGTAGTATTTATAGAAGTACACAGTGCTCAGTGGAGCTGATAGAATGGGTTGAGTGGATATATCTATATTTATATATATTGTACAATTTAATAGATAAATGATATAAATTGTCCATATTTGCTGTTTTTCACTTTATACTGTATCAGAATTTCATGATGAATTAAAAAAAGATTTGATTGAATGAACCAGAGCAAAAGGAAGTGAACTGATTCGCAGACTGATCGATTCCGTCTCTAACAGGTGGATAAACTGTCTGATCACGGCCATCCAGAAATACAAAAAATTCCAGCAGAACCCTCCGGACAGCGAGGCCGGTATGTGACTTCTGACCCCATTCTGACCAGTAATAAAGCCCTGGCTGCTCTGAGACGCAGCAGAGTGTTTAATGTGTTGAATGCAGGTGAAATCCGAACTTTGATGGGTGCTGTTCAGTCGTTTGTGTCGTTTTGGATGAACATGCAAAATGATTCATTGATTGATTGGTTGCTTGGATCTGGTGCTGTTTGCTGATTGGTTTATTTACGCTGGTGCTGTTAGTTTATTGGTGCGTGAATGTGTGTGTGTGTGTGTTGACAGAGTATTACAGTGAGACGGAGTCAGAGGAGGATGGGTCGAACTCACCCCGAACTCTAAAGAAAAAAGTATCTACGGTGAGGAGACACACACATACACGCACATACACACACACACTATTTCTCTTCAGTTCATCATTCAGGATTTCACCTTCATTTTTACAGTCATATGCATAAGTTTGTGCACCCTGGTCAGTGTAAATGTCAATAAGCCATTACAGGTGGCTGTTCAGTCTGTTCCTGTTCCAGTCAGACATCAGTCATTAGGCACATACACACAATATCAGAGTTCAACTTAGGTGCATAATCCCTCACGGTAGTAGAAACACAAATATTTACAAAAAAGAAACACATTAACGTAGACTACACACACACACACACACAACTGCAGAATAATTAACAGGGCTTAAACCCCGGCCACCACTTAAACCTTACATGTGGCTCCTGGACCTCTTCTCTGGCACGCTTTAGTGTAAATGCAACACATCCGTTCAATCTGTATGTGTGTGTGTGTGTGTGTGTGTGTGTGTGTGTTTTATATTTCCCTTTCTACGGTAGAAGGCCCAGTCCAATACACTTCCTCGCACACTGGGAAGGAAGTGCAAACCAGCAGGGGGAGCTGCAGTAACCACTTCACCAGCAGGGGGCACCAAAGCTGCAGGTACTGTCAGGCACTGTACTGTACTCTACACTTAAGAGCCTCGTTCAGACTGCAGATCAGAACAGGAGAGGGAAAGGAATGAATTAGGAATTCATTTGAAATAAAATCTGAATTATTAATGGACTCTCTCTCTCTCTCTCTCTCTCTCTCTCTCTCTTTTTCTCTATCAGGAGCTGAGGACGAGATGAGCGAGCTGTTTAATAAGCTGAAAGAGGGAGGAGTGTCTCTGATTGGTCAGAATCAGCCAGTCACTCACGACCAGCTCAGGAGATCCTTCATCCGCCGCAACAAAAACCCAGTCATTAACGAGAAAGTTCACACACTCCGCGCCCTGCAGAGCACACTCAAGGTGAGACAGATGTGCAAGTGCACACACACAGCTTGTCTAGTCCCTGTAGAGAAGTACTGCCAATAGAATAGGACCCTCTGGAGCAGATCAACATCATGAACCTATTGGGTCCATGCTGCCTAATGCCAGGCGTGGGCTAGAGGGGTATAAAGCCCCCCAGCATTGAGGAGCTGTGGAGCAGCGGAAGAGCTGTGTTCTCTGGAATGATGGAGGAGCTCCATCCAGTACTTCTGGGATGTGTTGGGAAGTTGGTGATCATCATCATCCAACATCCTGACCTCAATAACACTCTTAGTGCCATCAAATCCTCACAGCAATGCTCCTCCAGAATCTAGTAGAAAGCCTTCTTCTTCCCTGGACAGTAGAGACAGCTACTCCAACAAAAGCAGGATAACCAGGAGGTGTCCCAATACTTTTGTCCATATATTGTATTTATAATGCTCTCATTGTCTTATAATTCGAATCCTTTCCTGCCCTGATTCTGATTGTGTCTCTCAGGCGAAAGAGGCGGAGCTTCTGCTCATTAACAAGCTTCTGGAAGATTCGGAGCTGACGCCGCAGAAGTTCCGTCAGTGGAAGCAGAGGAACGAGGACCTGCAGCAAGAGATCGAGAAACTTGCCGCTGAAAAAAGAAAGAAACATGCAGAAGCGACCCCAGAGAAGACCCCGGCCAAGATGGCTAGCGAGGACGGCGGTCTCAGTCTGAGCGATGGAGAACAGCTGGTGGACGCTGAGCTGCCTAGCAATGGAAAATCTGCCCAGGAGTCCCGTCCGGGAAAGCCGTCCGACGGAAGAGCAGAGAGCAACACCGATAATTACTTCTACATCTGAGCCCAGCACAGCTGGCCGACGGGGTTCCTCCACAGTTCCTCTATTCAGGGCCGGGTGTTTTCAGCCTTGTTCTTTTGAGGAATAATTGACATCAGTGTTGCTAAGCAACATACGTTATATTCCCAAGCTGGATTGCTTGGCTAGCTAGTCACGGCAGCTCTTGAATGAGTTACCTTTTACGAGTGGATCCATCCGGATTCTGAAGATTCTGGAACTCTACAGGTAGGTGAATAACACTGGAGTTAGGAAATAATGAAAACGTTGACTCTTTAAAGCTATTACGGAGTCGTGTGATCACACAGAAGACAGGACTTCTTCATTGCATCAGTGCTGTCAGGCTCTGCTGGACCTTCACATCATTCTGAGATGTTGGACCCCAATGCTGAAGATCCATGTTTCTGATGATATGACATCAAAAAAATGAATGAATGAATGAATTAATGGACCATTGTTAGCCATCACTGGAGAGAAATCCAAGTCTTCATTAGGCCAGCCCACATCCAGCTTGCTAACTTAGCTCCATGTTTGGTACCTTCATCCACCACAGCTCAACCAGAGCCTGTAGTTATCAAAGCTTCTCAGGATCATATAACCCAAACAGTGCCGTAAAAAAAAAACTAACTGACCTCAGTGCTGTTTGTGTTCGCACTGTAAGTGGAAGTGGATCTGCCCTCCACTGAATCGTGGGTAGTGTGGTTCAAGGTTCTAAAATAACATCTGATTTGTTGATCCACATTAAAAGATCTGGCAACACGAAGCTCTGGAAGAGTTTAGAAGTGTTTGTGTTGTAAGCCTTGAGGTTCTTCAACCATGAAGTGAAACATAAGGGTGGACTGGGGTCATTGTCTTTTCACAAGACCCAAATCAATTGGCCTATACAAAGAATCACGGGTTAGACAGGTTAAAAAAATTCAATAGAAACCATGAGTCAGTGTTGGGAGACCACTTGAGTCCAACTGTGGAAACACCCTGAAAGTCATATGGACATGTTCTAAACACAGGCCCAACCCTAACCCTAACCCAGTTCGTTTTAGAACATTATGAACAGCTGACTCGTATCAACACCACCACCAGGCGCCTCAACCTTTTTTGAAGTATGAGAGCCTTTGGAGCTGCATTAGGATCGATGACCTGCTTGGAGAAGTTTTAGATCTACAGGCTCTGATTTTTGTAGTGTGACCTTTCCCAACCAGCCTTGGTGGGTTCCAGGTGGGCATGGGCTCTGTGTGGGTTTGTACATGTGTTGTTATTGGGAACCAGAAGGGCAACGATACAGCCCAACTTCTGTCACATGGATCCCATCTAGGCCATGTTTAACCCCTTCTGATCCCATCACTGACCCTGGTGGGCGTCCATATGTGGTTATACCTTGTGGTTCCGAGTTGGGCTGCTCATACAGGCCCCCCATGGACACGTTAGTGGGGGTTCTACCAGTACTCTGTAAAGCTTATCCAACCTCACTGTTGCCGATACGGAGGAACACATTAGTGGGCGGAGTCTGGAGAAGACAGCTGGGGCTACAATCAGGACAATATCAGCGTCGCATTTGGTCGACTACTGGTGCTGGCTGTGTCTGTGCTGAATGTGTCTCTGTCTTCCTGAAAGTATGAAAGACTGTCTGCAATAAACATATATACACACCAATCAGCCATAACATTAAAACCACCATCATGTGAGTATCTAACATTATCTGCTATCAAGTGGATCCAATGGCTCCTGTCTGTCGAGGGGTGGATCTACATATCAGTCAGTGAGTGAACGGTCAGTTCTTGAAGGTGATGGAGGTGCTAAAGCAGGAAAAATGGACAAGCGTAAAAATCATTTTGACAAGAACCAAACTGTGATGTTCTAGATAATGACTGGGTCAGAACATCTCCAGAACATCAGGCATCAGGTCTTGACAGGCTCATGGGTCTCCAAGGCTCTCATGGAGGTACCACCTCAAGGCTGAAGAGGTCATGTGGAGTCCATGGCTTGACGGGTCAGAGCTGTTTTGGCGGCACGAGGGGAATATTAGACTGGTGGTTTTAATGTTATGGCTGATTGATGCATATATAAACTAGAACAAAGTCACCTGAAGGCACATAATGGCCTTTGACATATTCAGAATTTTTTTAATAGTCCTTTTACAGAAAATTAGGAGTAATATATATATATGTATATTTTCTGGTTCTGTTGGTTCTGTATGTTGTAAATTTGTGCAGTGATGGAAAATGGAAAAGCTTTTCATTCAAGTGGACTTTGAATCAGATCTACTGATTATACAGAACCAAGGCATGATTTCTAGACGACGATGAAATGTAGTTTGTCATACAGATGAAAGTGTTACAGTTTATTGTAAATAAAAGAAAAACAAATGCTGATGAAGTGTTTACTTTGTTCACGTCCAACACAGATGGCAGTTGTGGTTGTCGTTGTTCCTTCTCTGGTCGGCCTAGCATGAGGTTGTAGCCTTTTAGCCAATCTGCTGGCTGCTGCACTTCCATGTAATAAACGTTTTCTAAACCTTTAAGCTTTTATTTTCTGTCAGAAATCGGGTTGATGTGAGAGAAGAGATTAAGACCTGTTGTTTGAAAATAGTGGGAACGTCCTTTAGGAAATGTGTTATATTTAGATCTGTTGTGGCCGTTACGCTGTTTGTTGAGGAATTTGACATCAACCTTTGTGAGGTGTTAGCACCCCCCGCTGGACTGTGCTTTAGCCGTTTCTGTGTTCTGGTGAGGACAGAGATATTTTCAGAAATGCTGCTGGAGATGGAAAAAAATGTGTTTTCAAAAATATCCGGACATGTGAACGAGGCCTAAAACTCTGGGTGGGAGGAAGCGTAGAGAAAAGCTACGAGGCGTGTAAATCAGAGTAATAAATAAATAAATACACCACTTTCATTTCAAACACATTGCTATTCATTTTAATCCACTGATATGACAGAACACAGGTACAACACATTAACAAAAATATATATAGTATATTATTTATCATCTCATTTGTTAGTTCTGTTTTTTTTTCGATAACTAAACAGTCGTCCCTTCAGAAGAGCCATAAATATCTGTACACGTCATAAACAGTCTATTTACACTATTTCAGATCCCTGCTCTCACATACGCACGAAAGTCTGTTTACACCCCCGTCACACAGCAGCTGGCTTTACACAAATAGGGCTTCGAATTGACATTAATGAAAGGAATGACATCACACAGGTAGCAGGAAATTCACTTCCTACAGAACTGACCTACACATTTACTTCAAGGCACTGTTTATTTGTGTACTCACCATAACTCTCTGATCTCTTTACCCTTTTTATTTATTTAATAATACTGTTATTATTTAATACATTGTGAATTAAAGCTTGTGATGGCTCTCAAAAAGAAAACCCCTTATAAGCACAAATTAGCAATACTGAACACTAACAGCTGTCACATTATTATTAATAATATAACCAATAACAAACCAGCTCTGCTTCTGAGCCAGTCGAAGCTACAGGAACACAATCAGCGTTCAACTTCAGTCAGATATCAGATATCGTATACAGTCAAATACATTCATCCAGTTTGTTTTATATAAATGATCATGTTTTTCATCATTTTTTTTGTCAGTTTGTAATAACTGATCATATTATAGCATAAACTGGTTTATTCAGGGGGATTCATATCATAATAACTATAATTAGAGCATGTACATTTTTTCACCAAGAATTAAACTATATTTTTGATGCATAAAAAACGATAAAACTAGATGACTATTTCTTTATTAAATACATAAAAATCTACATTTTAAAATGAAGAATGTCCAATATGGGTCCAAGCTGAAATTCTGAACTACCATCTTGTGATAATTTAACTGTAAATTAACCAAACTTCTCTAAATAAACTTTACTACGTTACTGAGAACCGGTGAAGTACATCATAAACATTCATTGTTCTTTTATTAAAAACATGATTTTTTAAGAGACAGGCTCTTCCAAAAGCAGACAATCATTCATCAGATGCCTGAATTCCAAAAAAGAATCCAAATTTTTAGCTTCTGGTTATTTTTTCGTAAACTCGGCCCAGTCCAAGAGGCAGCACTGCTGTCAGGCACTCCCGTTGAGTCTGGTCTCCTCTGATTGGCTCTTCCTCGTCCTCTTTGAGACTTCTAAATGTTTCATCTTGGTTCTGTTCCGTGGTCCTTGCTTATGTTTTTTTTTTTTTTGGAAGATTCTCCTTTTGGGTCCTCGTTGTTCTCAGTGGTTCTAGCTCACGCACTTCGGTTCAGTCTGGGCTTCTCTACTTGATCTGGTCTCCAGTCTTGGTTCCTCTCAGCTCCTCCTCATGGTTGTTGTGAAAACAGGCTACATACATGATAGCACATTTTAACCCTCTGTGGGCAGACTGTCACAACCTATGAGAGGTCTATGAGGAGTGTGATGGTGTCAGATGTCGTCCACGGCAAGCAAATAGTACCTGTTATTCTTGCGGAGAGTCTAAACGCATAAGTTGCGAAAGTATTTGTACAGCAGGACACTCTGCTCCTCAGGCAGCTGTGCAGGAACACAACACTGATACTGATCACAAAAATGAAACTGTGTGGAATTCTAGTTTAATGCTGAGCTAAACTGTATCTTAACGTTATCTTAACGTTATCCTAACGTTAGGCTACGACTGGCTACTGTTATGTCATGTGACCTCAGGTTCAGGTTCTGATCAGTTCCAAATCCAGACTGTTCTGCAGGTATCAGCCCCATCCTGTCCAAAGACTGGCCGTTGGATTGGCATCATCCCTATTTATCCCTACCTAGATATACAAGGAATACTGGAGGAATCCTTGAGTCATAAACATCGGTAAAACATCGGTGAATTATCGTATACAGCTTTGTTTGGAGGACAGCATTAGCCTGAGAGAAGCTCCATTTAGCAGCTCACCTCGTATGCCTCCGTCCTCTCTGTGTGGGCCCGTTTGGGGCAGGATGGGCACCGTGGTCGCCTGAACCCAAACAGCAATGCCACGCCCCCCAGCACCTGCACCCACGCCCCCAGCCAGCCGAAATACAGCGACCCGGCTGGCCGCAGGGTCAGGCTGGGCAGCTTGTGTACATTCAGTGCCCGGAATTCAGACATGGTGGAGGCCAGCTCCACCCCCAGGTCCGGCAGGTGATGAGTGTAAAGTCCTAGGGCAGCCAGGCTCAGCACACCCGCCAGCGCCACCAGCAGGCCGCCGGTCGCCGCAACGTTTCTGAGTGGAGTGTCCATCCAGCAGCGCAGGCCGATGCTGGCCAAGACTATCCCGGCCCCACACAGGAAGAGGGAGGAAAGGACCAGCCCCTGGGCGGCTCGGACGCGGGTGTCACGCTGGAGGTGGTAATAATTGATCATTAGGGACGTAAACGTCTGATCACGGATCAGTTTGGTTTGTTTATTATTGTTTAGGAAAGAATTTGATGGAAAATACGTCTCACCTGGTACGGTCCAGACACCGGCCAGCACTCTCTGAGCTCAGAGTGCTCCACCTGCAGGCAGCTTTCCCACAATCCATCAGAGCGAAGGAGGAGGAGGTCTGTCCCTTTGCCCCCACCCACAGCCCTTCCGACCCCACCTAGTCGGGCTTCACCCTCCCTCCACTGTGGCGTGATGGCTGCTGTGAACACTAGCACCAGTCCCAGTGGGGCAAAGACGATCCCCGTCACCATGGAGGCTGGAGTGTGCATTGTGGGTAATGTAGTTCTCTAGAAAGGAACTGCTGGGTCACAATGCCTTTTTGGATTTCTCTGAACAGTCATGGGTCATTTGCTCTTTGGATGAGTCATTAAAACAATTGCCCAGGAGAACCCAGGATGAAAACAGTTACCTCCATTCTTCTGGTCTCCTGCGGTTCAGACTGGTGGGGCTGCAGCCGCCCAGAAAAGGAATCTTTAGGTGGCCATGTCATCGGGATGTCCATATCCTGCTGGAGCTCTTCATACAGGTGGGTGATGTAGTACTGCCTGGATGTCCTGGATTTCAGCTTACAGATGCCTGATGCAGTCTTTCAGAGAAGAAGAGTTGGAGCGGTCATCACGAGTTCGCCGTTATGCCGTTCGGTCTCTACCATTCGCCACCTAGTTGAAGCAAAGACACAACAGCACCCTGGAAGATCCGGAGATGATCCCTTACGCTCACAGAGAGAAGATTCCAGCACAGGCGCTCCAAGACCAGACCGGCTTCTTCAAGCACCTCAGAGGACGTTTCCCCATCCCGTCTGTCCGGCAACTGTTCGGCATGCCACTGGAGTGTTTGCGGCTGTGGGAGCACGTCTCTGGCGGTCCGTCTCTGCTCTGAGCTTACATACAGAATGGCTTCAAGCATCCTACGTCGCCCCTAGCAACCAGCAGAGTGGAGCTGAATGTCTGCCTGTTGCTAAGAGACAGTAACCTGGACGATCTTTCGGCTGCGCTCTTACTGACACATTTAGAGCATTCAGTTACAAGTATGTGTGTGTGTGTGTGTGTGTGTGTGTGTGTGGAAGTGTGTGTGTGTGTGTGTGTGTGGAAGTGTGTGTGAGTGTCCTTGCTTAGTTGGGCTTTATCAGTTGGGTCAGTGAGCTGGACTGACCTTGGTTTTGTTCAATAGAGGGAAAAGGCTTGTGTGTGTGTGTGTGTGTGTGTGTGTGTGTGTGTGTGTGTGTGTGTGTGTGTGTTCTGAATTCTGAAACAGGTTGCATCCCACAGAGACAGACAAAACAATCTGACGTCTCTCTCTCTCTCTCTCTCTCACACACACACACACACACACACACACATTCTTGCAAGCAAATTAGTAAGCCTCACTCTGTTCAAAGCCAAGACTAGCAGGCTTACTGTTACAATATTACGATGTTTGATGTTTGATGTTTGATGGATGACTCTTCTTTATAACCTTCATAACGTCTTTGTAGATCAGCCGGTAAAGGAGATCAGAGTAGACGGGTAAACACGTCAGCAGAGAATCTGTACTTTTGTGCCAGTTATAATATACTGCACTGTACTGCAGCACACCGCACCATACCTCACTGCACTACACCACACCACACCAAATCCTACCACACCATGCTGCACCACACCATATCACACCATACTGTATCATACCATACCATACCACACCATACCATACCATACCATACCATACCACACCATACCATACCATACCATACCATACCACACCATACCACACCATACCATACCATACCATACCACACCATACCATACCATACCATACCATATCATACCATACCATACCATACCACACCATACCATACCACACCACACCACACCATACCATACCATACCATACCACACCACACCATACCAAACTGTATCATATTCTACCATCCCTTACTATACTATACCACACCATACCACACCACACCACACCATACCATACCATACCATACCATACCATACCACACCATATCACACCACATCATACTGTACCATACCGCACCATACCATACCATACCATACCATACTCTACCATCCCTTACTATATTATACCACACCATACCATACCACACCATACCACACCACACCATACCACACCACACCATACCACACCATACCATACCATACCATACCATACCATACCACACCATACCATACTGCACTATATTCTACCATCCCTTACTATACTATACCACACCATATGTACCATACATCACTACACCATACTGCACCATACCACACTTTACTGAAACACCATATCATACCGCACCATACCACACCACACCACACCATACCATACAACACCATACCGCACCATATGGCATATCATACATACCAAACCTCACCCTACCATACTGCACTGTACTCTACCATCTCTTACTTTACTATACCACAATTTACCATACCACACCATACGTACCATACCTCACCATACCATACCGCACCATACTCTACCATACCTCACTATACCATACTGCACCAAACTCTAACATCGCTTCCTATACTATACCACACCATATGTACCATACCTCACCATACCACACCTTACTGTAACACACCATATCATACCGCACCATACCATACCATACTGCACCAAACCATACTGTGCCACACTGTACCATACCTCACCATACCAAACTGAATCAGCCCCATATCGTACCACATCATAGCGTATCATACCACACCATACATACTGTACCTCACCATACCTTATCATACCATCTTTACCATACTATACTTTACCATACCTCACCAAATTGTTCCTCACCATCACCATCACACCGACACTGTGGGTTTGTGGGGGCGGTTGGTGACTCTATATTAGAGATAAACTGGAAGAGGCCCAAGCTGATCTTTTGGTTGCTGAGACTAGGGTCATGGTGGAGCAGTGCGATATTCACACACCAGAACAGCATATTGAAGTCACCTCGTCTCTGCTGGTGTGCTAGAACATCACTACAGCCAGCACAAAGCGCTAGAACCAAACCCTGAAACACGGAGGCATGGCGCCATGGCAACCCAGCAACAAACACGCAGGACCGAAGAGCCTGAAACGCACAGGAAGTTAATTAGCTCTGTTTACACACTTACACTTATTAGATCAGACCGACCACTGAGTAAAACCCGTCCTGTGGGTCCAGAGCTGAGACTGACAAGCAAGGAATCTGTGGATTCTACACACACACTGCACTACACACACTACACACACACACTTTATTAGAAACACCTACAGATCGCTTTATTACAAACAGCTTCAGAGCGCCCCCTACGCTTCCTGTAGTGTATTACAGTCTGTCAGAATGAGTGTGTGGATCATATGAACATTATAGAGCGTTATAGAGCACCCCCTACGCTTCCTGTAGTGTATTACAGTCTGTCAGAATGAGTGTGTGGATCATATGAACATTATAGAGCGTTATAGAGCGCCCCCTACGCTTCCTGTAGTGTATTACAGTCTGTCAGAATGAGCGTGTGGATCATATGAACATTATAGAGCATTATAGAGCGCCCCCTACACTCCCTGTAGTGTATTACAGTCTGTCAGAATGAGTGTGTGGATCATTATAGTGCATTATAGAGCGCCCCCTACGCTTCCTGTAGTGTATTACAGTCTGTCAGAATGAGCGTGTGGATCATATGATCATTATAGAGCATTATAGAGCGCCCCCTACGCTTCCTGTAGTGTATTACAGTCTGTCAGAATGAGCGTGTGGATCATATGATCATTATAGAGCATTATAGAGCGCCCCCTACGCTTCCTGTAGTGTATTACAGCCTGTCAGAATGAGCGTGTGGATCATATGAACATTATAGAGCATTATAGAGCGCCCCCTATGCTTCCTGTAGTGTATTACAGCCTGTCAGAATGAGCATGTGGATCATATGAGCATTATAGAGTGTTATAGAGCGCCCCCTACGCTTCCCGTGTTTTCACTGCCTCACTGAAAACACTTGTCAGTCATTCAGAGAAGAATGCGCCGAGCAGGCCAATGTGTGTGTGTGTGTGTGTGTGTGTGTGTGGGTGCTGACAGATGAAGCGATAGTCTGAGATATAATCATAACAGGGTCAGATGTGTGTTTGTTTGTGTATCTCTTTTGTTTTTTGCAGGGTGTGTGTGTGTGTGTGTGTGTGTGTGTGTGTGTGTGTGAGTAATGTGAATGACGTCAAAAGGAATTATTAATGAGGAATGAAATACACCCACACCTCTCTCTCTCTCTCTTTCTCTCTTTCTCTCTCTCTCTCTCTCTCTCTCTCTCTCTCTCTCTCTCTCTTCTCTCTCTCTCTCTCTCTCTCTCGGACCTCCCTCTTCTTTTCCATCTCTATTCCTCTCTCTCTTTTTTGTCCTTTTTTCCCACACCTCTCTCGTCCACTCTCATTTTGTCTCTCACCATCTTTCTCTATTTTCATCTCTCTCTCTCTCTCTCTCTCTCTCTCTCTCTCTCCCTCCCCATCTCTGTTCACCCCTCCCTCCCTCACTCTCTCCTTCTTCACCTCTATCTCATTATTTCTCAATTCAAGTTATTTTTAACCTTCCTGCTGTTTCAGGACAGACCCGAGAAAGAGAGAGAGAGAGAGAGAGAGATATATATATATATATATAGAGAGAGAGAGAGATGGGAGCTGTAAGAAAGCAGAGCTAGAGAACATCATTTCCTTTTATCTTTCTCTTTCATCTTCAGAATGACTCCATCCCATAATACTCAGTATTCCCTGCAGCCGTTTTCAGGATTTGATGATGAGAATAGTGTCTGATATAAACTCACTCCCTGGCCACTTTATTAGAAACCCTCACCTTGTACTTCCTTTCTCATTGAAGTACCCAGGCGTTCTGGGTTGTCCCAGTTCTGTATAGAACCGCTGCCTCAGAACCCTTCTTAGGAGCAGAAGATGAAGAGAACGAAGATGAAGAGAAGAGTTCTCAGAACTTTGTGTATTTTTGTTTTTATTTTCCTTATAAAATCAGATGAAATACAAAAGGAATACAGGCTGTAAATGTCAGCGATACACAGCAGAAGCACGAAGCAGCTGAAATGTTAGAAAACTACTGTGAAGCGAAATTCCGGAAAAACGCGCGAAATCAGAACGACGGTTTTCCGCCATTCAGGGGAAACAAAACAACAAACAATTTGAGGGATTTTTCGAAATTCCAATTTTTGAAGTGGTTCTTTTGGACTCGTTCTTTAACTAAATGTGGGAGGACGAAATGTGAGGGGCCGGGGAGCGACAGCTGGGGGTACGTTCTGGTGGGTTGATGGAAACGTTGGACATGAAGGTGGAAATGTGTGACGGTTGGGAGGGTGAAACTGCCCTCTAGGGGCTCGTGAAACAGGCGTGCTAGCGAGAAGCTACAGTGTCCTGAGCGGAAGTGTGTGGGCCGGCCTGAATAATGTGCATTTGAAAAAAACAACAAACAAACAGACAAACAAAAACAAACAGCATGCGTGAGCGATACCGTTACCGCATTCCTTATTCCTCCCACGGAAATGATGAGGGCTTTAAAAACAGGCAGACGTCGCAAGGCTAACACAAAGTACATCAATCAATCACGCTCACTCGAACACACTCTTCTCTCATTAACGATAATCATTTCTATTTACAATTTCATATTTACAAAGCAAACCTCACGCTCGCGCCGTGACCCCGCCCGTACGTAAAATACAATATTCATGACGACGGAGGTTAAACTGGAACTGTACACACGTGAGGCCGTCGTTGGGATGCAGAGTTCTACTGTCGCCATGACAACAGCAGCAGCCCAGTCGAATCTGCGTCCAGCAGTGCTTTTCGATTGGCAGGTTGGGGGAGAACATATCCAGGAGGGAGGAGGGAGGAGGGAGGGTGGAGTTTGTGTCAGAGCGTCACTCATAACTCCATTAGCGTCACGTGATAGTGACTGACCATGACCTCGGAGATGTCGATGAGGAAGGCTGATTGGTTGCTGTAGTGTTCGATGATGTTATCGTCCATGTTCACGAAAATCCTGAAAAACACAAAAGCAAGACAGGAATGTTAGTGATGATCAGGGCAAACACAGAACACGAGTAAAACACTGTTCATTACAATTTGGATAAAAGTTTAGACATTTTTATCTCCATATTCAAAAGCAGACTGAAAACATGCAAACATGTTCAAATTTAAATAAATGTGCAATGTAATTTGTTTTAATATTACATTTAGCAAATAAAGTCATTTTAATTTAGTGTTTTTATTTATTCATTTTGTAAATGAAAAAGTTTTTTGTTTACATTTTTTTGTTTGTCATTTATTTAAATTTACTCCTTTTATTTTCTTTTTAATTTCTTGATCTATTATATTAATTTACTCCTTTTATTTTTAATTATAATTTGTTTGTTTTATTGTTTTATTTCCAATTGCTATTTTTTATCAATTTTAATTTCTTATTTTATTTTTTTTATTTACTGCTTTTATTTCTTTGATTTAAATTTCTTAAAGGGCGTTTTGAGAGAGCAGTGTTGAGGGACAGTTCTTGTAGATTATTAATAATTAATAATCTAATAAAGAGAGAGAGTAAAGTGGCAGGGCTGAGACACTCCGCTGTTCGCACTGCAACGCTGCACCTGCACACCTGTTAGAAATCACAGCGACGCTCCACCTGCAGGTGAGATTGTGTTTGTGTACGTATATATATATGTATATATATATATGTGTGTGTGTGTGTGTGTGTGTGCCAGGTCTACAAAGCCTGAGGGCACAGCAAGCATCAGATTGAAGACATGAGGTGGGGACAGAGAGAGAGAGAGAATGTGGCATAACCTGTCCCGCTCGTCTAAACTCTATCATCAGCCAGGTGTATGAGGGTCTATAGCTGGGGGCCGGCTCGTTCCACAGTGGACGGCGTGTTCATTTGCACTTAGGCTGACCAGACCAGTGGCTCTCAATGACAGTTTTTGGGCTTCCTATGCCTCAGCCCATTCAGGCTAACGTAGCTAAAAAGTCATGGAAGCTTATACCCCACCAATTAGCATTGTGCTAACAGCATATATCAATCATTGCCTCTCCTCAAACCGTGTCAAATCTATAAAAATGGACACAGTGTCAGAAACCACATCATCAAGTCTATTAGAGTGCATTAGCGGTTTGCATGGTGCTAATTGGTGGAGTATGAGCTTGCATTATTTGTTAGCAACATTAGCTTTGCAATTCTCTGTTTCTTCTGATTACCCCGTGCTCTTACGCAATCAACCGCCTGCCCTACCGAAGCTTCATCTAACCCTCCTCCTCCTTCTCCCTATCAGCGCTGTGATCTGTTCCCCGCCGAGGGCACGGCGGAACACATTAAACACCACCCTATCCTCCGCTCGCTCCTCTTCCTTTTGTTCTGGTTCTACAGTCTTCCTTTCCTGTAAAGCGAGCAGCAATTATGACATTCCATAAAGCCGCAAGGCTTCTCGCCGGCCCGGTCTGTCAGCTTAGCTTCCACAGAGCTGACGGAAAACCCAAAGAGCACTCGCCTCACCTCTGAGAGGGCATTTCAACACGTCCTAGCCCTTCCTTATCTCCTGCACCCGCTCTGTCATTAGCTTTAACCGGCAGGACCTATCTCTGCCATCTCCCCACTCCTCTGAGACATCTCGTCTGAGCCTGATCTGCTTTGTTTTCTCGCTAATTTACGATTTGGAGAAAAATACTACTCACCCTCTTTTGCATTTCTTGAAGATTTTCCCAATGGTGTCTTCTTGCATGCCGTACTTTTCTGAAATCTGAGAGCGAGAAGAACGGAATGAGATGAGTTTCGCACTGAGGTGTGAGAAAGAGATAAGAGGGAAAATGAACGGCAGTGACAGAAAGAAAGTGAGACCAACTGATATGAAGAAATACAGAAGAAAGAGACAGAAGACGAGACCGAAAAAACACAAACGCAAAGAAAGAGGAGCAGATTAGAGAGGGGAACAGTAAGAGGAAGAGAGCCTGAACTGACCGCTTGTCTCAGGCCTTTCAGTGTGGGCGCGTTGAGCATGAGGGCGTCAAAAACCTCCTCCGTCTCCTGCCGGACGTACAGCAGCACTGTAAACACAAACACAAGCAAATCAACAACCACAGCTTCAACTTCTGATCATCACAGTGGTTTTATATTTACCTATATGCTGTTACCTTTACCCATCCATACACATCCCCAGTCCATACCTTTACTCATACCTATACCAATCCATACACACCTCAATACCCATACCAAATTATACCTGTACCAATCCATACCCACCCCATACCTATACCAAATCATACCTTTACTCATACCTGTACCAATCCATACCCACCCCATACCTATACCAAATTATACCTTTACTCATACCTGTACCAATCCATACCCACCCCATACCTATACCAAATTATACCTATACGCATACCTGTACCAATCCATACCCACCCCAATACCTATACCAAATTATACCTTTACTCATACCTGTACCAATCCATACCCACCCCATACCTATACCAAATTATACCTTTACTCATACCTGTACCAATCCATACCCACCCCAATACCTATACCAAATTATACCTTTACTCATACCTGTACCAATCCATACCCACCCCATACCTATACCAAATTATACCTATACTCATACCTATACCAATCCATACCCACCCCATACCTATACCAAATTATACCTTTACTCATACCTGTACCAATCCATACCCACCCCATACCTATACCAAATTATACCTTTACTCATACCTGTACCAATCCATACCCACCCCAATACCTATACCAAATTATACCTTTACTCATACCTGTACCAATCCATACCCACCCCAATACCTATACCAAATTATACCTTTACTCATACCTGTACCAATCCATACCCACCCCATACCTATACCAAATTATACCTATACTCATACCTATACCAATCCATACCCACCCCAGTACCTATACCAAATTATACCTTTACTCATACCTGTACCAATCCATACCCACCCCATACCTATACCAAATTATACCTATACTCATACCTATACCAATCCATACCCACCCCAATACCTATACCAAATTATACCTATACACAATGCCATCACTGCCTGTACCCTGTTTCGCTGTGTCTACCCCTCTGTGCTTCCCTCAGGTGTGTTCTGTGTCTGGGTGTGGGTGAATAAGCTAGCTGCTGGCTTGTTTACCTCTCTGTTGTTGTTCTCTGCGGGGCTGCTTGCTGGCTGGCGGGCTGCTCTGCTCCGAGTCGAAGCCGGCCATGCGCTTTAGCGAACTCCTCTCGCTCTCCTCTGTGCTGCTAAGGGGCGCCTATGGGACGCAGATAAAATCAGCATCAGCATCAGAGAGACTGAACAGGCCATGGAAGAGCGCCCTCGTTTCCCATCTCGCTCTGGGGCACGGTGGTCCGGACGATCTTATCATTATCTCACCTGCACAGGTGCAGCCTAGCGATACATAACGACACAAACACACACTCACAGGAGTGTGTATCTAACTGTCCGATCAGAGAGTCTGTTCTCATAGTCTCTCTCTCTCGCACACACACACACACTATGGGTATCGGTGATTTGAATCAATTTGATTACATTTGACTCCTTTTGGCATGATTCAGAATCATTCATTTGGCTCATAATGAATTCAGTCTTGTGTGTGTGTGTGTGTGTGTGTGTGTGTGTATGTAAGTGTATATGCACTGCCATGTGCTGCATGTGTGTGTGTGCAAGCATGTCTGTACACACACAGATGTTGCTGAAATGTGGAGAAATACACATCTGAACTACATGCACAACACACACACACACACACACACACATGCTGCATGTCCACTGCCTTAGACTGTGGGAAAGGGATCCTGTCAGAACAGTGTCCCTCCTCCACTCGACTGTATATCTGTGTGTGTGTGTGTGTGTGTGTGTGTGTGTGTGTGTGTGTGTAAAAGGGTAATCCCGAATGTCAGTCAGCGTGGCCGTCTGCTCTTCAGGTGAGTTTCGTTGGCTGTCGTGTAAACTCCATAACGTGCCAATCACACACACTTTCGCTCTCCCTTTTCCCAGCCCACTACATTTTTTCCCACACTTTTCCTGCTCCCTCTGAGCTCCGGGCGCTATGGAACATGACTCGACAGCACTGAGGCTAACCGCAAATCCTGGGATTCCTGGAGGTGTCTCACGTGTGTATGTATGAGTGTGTGTGTGTGTGTATGGGGGGGTGTGTGAAATATGAAAAAAAAATGTTCCCAAAAAAAGCTCCATGTATATATATATATATAGGGCATATTATTATTACATATTGCTAATTACTTATATATATATATATATATATATATATATATATATATATATATATATGACCCTGAAAAGCGTGTGCTTGTGTGTGTGAGTGTGTGTGTGTGTGTGTGTGTGTGTGTGTGTGTGTGTGTACCAGGCACCTACCAGGCGCTGCATGTTGCTGTAGTGAGTTTCAGGGATGAACAGCACAGGCTGAGTGACGTGGTCATCCAGTGTTTTGAAGAAGGTACAGTCTTTCCCAATGGAGCTGGACACCACAGTGTGTTTGCTGGAGTCTGAGAAACAGGAGACAACACTGGTTCTCAACTGGTCTAGGACACGTCCATTAAACCCAAAACAGAAAGGAAAAACCACCAACATGCAGCATGTTGTAAAAGATCAGCAAAATGAAACAAGATATAGTTTTTTTATTATGAATTAAATTAATAAAAAATATATATTCCACAGCCAATATCTCATTTGTTGAATATGCATTAATGTATGTTCAAATGCAATCATGTAATCAATGTAATTAAAAAAAAAATATATATATATATTTTTTCATATGAGTTAAATGTTTTTCTCAGCTAAGGCTTACAGCCTCTCACAGCCGGTATGTAGGTCTCAGTAGTTCATTCACGTTGCTGGGTGTGTCCTGGCATTTTTAGTGGAATCAATAAGCAGTGCAGTGATGTGTAATTGTGTAATTGGCTGGTGGGTGTGATTGACACTCACTGTTATTAGTGGAGTCTGCGCTGGTTTTGGTCCTCCTCTTTGTCCTTTTTCGCTCCTCGTCCCTCATCTTTCTCTCAGCTCCCTGTCAGTCAAAAACACAATGTGAGAGAATTTCAGAGCTGTATTGCCTTTTTAATCACATTAAAAATGGGACATAACACTTGAAAACATCTTAGACTACACAATAGTGACTGTAGTGTGGCTGAAGTTGCCCATTTTCCTCATTTCTACCCCTAAAAAATCTATTTACTCATTAAAAAGCTGTCAAAAGTGACAAACATCGTTCCGGTTAGGTTGACTGGGAAGTAGCTATGAAAGGACACACTGGCGGGTGGAGCATGGATACGGCAACTGAACCTCAAGAGCTGCTGACATCATGAAATGACCTTTGGATCCTTTCGGTTTTATTGGAAGCTGCGATTGCCATCTTCATCTGACGTAAGTGCTCCCGAGCTTCTCATCAAAACAAGTCAAATTCAAGCTTTCAGAAAATCAGCTTTCATTGCCATCTGATGAAAAACACACCGCTTCCTCGTTCTGCGGAAATGCAGAGACTGAACCGGTCTGACGCGTGAGTGTCTATACACACGGCTATAGGTGGCCATCAGATCGAGATAAGGAGAAGATGAGGGCCTGCACGACTTTATCAGATCCCAGCAGGACAATGGGATCAATGCTGTGTCTGTGGGACGTGCTATTGTTTACCATCTCAACCAGACAGAAGAACAGAAAGCTCCTTTTCTCTCTTATCGTGAAGTATCTACGGATCTGTTGAAGTAGCAGTCTAGCAGGAGAGCTTTCCGTAAAGGATAAAAAAATAAAAAAATTTTCAGTTTCTGATAGGTTGGAGGACCTGCCCACCCGCCCTAACACACATGGCTTAAACCTCAATTCTCAACTCCTTCATAAACGAAAAGCTAAGCATACCTTATCACAGAACACCTTGACCTGGCAGGCGGCTCTGTGGATGAGGTGGTTGGAGCCGGAGCTGAAGTCGTAGGTGTCGATCTGCAGGTTCAGAGGGAGACCCTTCACACCCTTCTGAGAGGAGAAGTCCGTGCTGAGGGAATTAATGCCAATATACACCTGTTCAAAAAACACGAAAACATAAAATATTATTTCTATGATCCACACGCTCATTCTGACAGACTGTAATACACTACAGGAAGTGTAGGGGGCGCTCTATAATGCTCTATAATGATCATATGATCCACACGCTCATTCTGACAGACTGTAATACACTACAGGAAGCGTAGGGGGCACTCTATAATGCTCTATAATGTTCATATGATCCACACCCTCATTCTGACAGACTGTAATACACTACATCAAGCGTAGGGGGCGCTCTATAATGCTCTATAATGCTCTATAATGCTCATATGGGCTGTTAGAGAGGGTGAGATAAGAGATATGACCCCGCCTGGTCATGCGCTAAAGAAGGGCCGCTGGTCTGGGCGAACGATTACGTAGCATTTTTTTTTCCCCCTTCTAAAAGGAAAAGGTGTGGAACGAAAGAGGGACAAACAGAGCGTGACGGAACACGTCTAGAACCATAGGTGACAAAGAAAGCAAGGCTTACATTACATACATAAAGAGCTGAGATCAGCGCTACAGATATATACACACATAAGACATGTGTCTGTGCATATATAAACATACATAGATACTATCTGTATATAGTATAATGACAAAAGTATTGGGACACCTGCTTATAAATCGTTTCTTCTATAATTGTTTTCTACTGTTTGTTGGAATAACTGTCTCTACTGTCCAGGAAAGAAGGCTTTCTACTAGATTATGGAGCAGGAGCATTGCTGTGAGGATTTGATAGCATTCAGCCACACGCATTAGATAAAGAAGCATCATTCCAGAGAACACAGTTCTTCCACTGCTCCACAGCTCAATGCTGGAGGTTCATGGTGTTTATCTGCTCCATCCAACAGGTCCGCAACAGGTGCAACTTAAAGCAGCTGAATGCATTCGTTAGATGGGGTGTCCACAAACATTTGGACATCATTATTATTCCCTTCTCATTTCTTTCAGCCCCTTTTTTCTGTCTCGATAATTATCAGGTGTGTTTTCTTTTGCTTTTTGTTTTCTTATTTTCTTATTGATGCTCCTCCACCTGTTCTTGGTTTCGCCGTCCCGCCCTAAATGGCCCTTAGGACATTCTCTCTCTCTCTTTTTCTCTCTCTCCCTCCTTCCCTGTTGTCATGACAGGTGCCTGGAGTGGTGACATGCCAAGAATTCCTTTGGCTTTTTGACACACACACACACTACACTATCAGGTGTATCTGTGTGTGCATTTGTACCTTAGCTTCTTCATTAGTGTTCCAGATGAAGGATAAGGCGTTGAACGCGACCTCCTCCACGTTGCTGATTCCACTGAACACCTCCTTATAGTCGGCTGAGGAGAAAAGTTCATGACGTTAGACTGACCGGATTAGACAGATCTGGTTAATCAGACATGTTCAGTGTCTAAAGTTTGCTTCTTTAGCTTAAACTGTAACCGTGTCTGATTTCAGTGTCGCCTAATTCACCCGGAGGTCGTTCTGGAGGGAACGAGGGGTTGTTTCAGAATTGAAAAGGTGTGAGATGAGAGATTAGGGATAATCGCACGAGAATCACGGCTAATACGTGAGAGACGGGAGCTCTGTGATTGACACTAATTCCTGAGCATAAGCTAACAGTGCTTAGAGCAGCATAGGCCTCGTAGCTCCAGTGTAGGACACAGTGTAGACAAAGTCCCCTAACAATGACTGCACCCCAGTATCAGGACTTCCCCGTAGTGCGCATTTACGCCCTAGATGAGCGAGATTGCAATGTTTTTTTTTATCAATGTCATGATATGAAATATTGTTGAAATACAGCTGAGATGCCCTTTCTAAGAAAAAAAAAGTGTCAGCAGTGTCAGATAGAACCCAGTGTTCTCCGATCAGCTGTGGTTCTGTTAACGGTGCTGTTTGTATGTGTTTACATACCAATATCGATGACCCTCTGCTTGGCGGTCGGCTGCCGCGAGTGCCAGTGATTCCAACACTTCAGCTGCATCTCTGCACTCTTATCGTTCTCGAACACTGCCATGACTACAGTCTGAGAGAGAGAGCGAGAGAGAGAGAGAGAGAGAGAGAGAGAGAGAGAGATTAGTCTATAATGAACATTAAGCCTCGTGTCCAAATCCAGCTATGCTGAAATGATCATCTATGAAATTAGCTAAACTGGCACATTTAGCATGTGTAATAATCACAATGAACTCAATCACAGTTAATGATCACAGTAATCACAATTAAGAACCCGAGATAAAAAACAAACAAACAAACAAACACAATACATTGTAAATAATGGAGACAAACTGTCCCTTTTCTCAGAGCTAGCTCGTGACAGACCTGTCATCGAGCTAATACCTGTGTTTACCGCCTTTGTCAGAGGCTGTTAGCTCTGTGTATTATATGTGTGTGTGTGTGTGTGCACTCAGATGCCTTGTGACAAAACCCAGTGTGTCACGCCCCTCTCTCTCCATCTCTGAGGCTTTAGTCACCGCGGGCTTTGCGCTAAAGGCTACGGGGCATGGCCGGGTTTGCACGCACAGGTGTGTGTGTGTGTGTGTGTGTTTTCGGCACATCCAGAGGCAGCATTAGCTCCCAAGGCCTGATGCCAACACACACGTCACACACTCCACAACAAGAATGCAGCTCTGAAAGACGAGTGTTGGCCTCTAATCAGGCGGGGCCGGAGGATTTTTAGGCTACTGTTACCATTCGTTTGTGAAACAAAGTGCTGAAGAATCGAGCGGCCCGACTCACGCTACTGAGCCGAGCCACAAGCCACGAGCCACAGTTTTGAGACTGGTTCTTCTACATTTTGGGCTGGAAATGAACTGGAAAACTACGGCAGTAGTTAACGATGTAGCCTGAATTATGATCGCTGTAATGACCCGCAGTTTTCCAGTCCTGAATATTAAAAGGTCTTACTGAGAACTGGCCTGTTTAGCCCTTAGCACTCCAGAGCTAATCTCAGCAATCGGTTTCACAATAAAGCAGAACAACAGCTCTAAAGGCCAACTGTCAGCTTCTTTCCTCGGGCCCTAAACTTAATTAACGAGGGCCCTTCCCATGTCCCTTGTAGTCGCTAATTTGTTTTTTTGTGCTTTTTTGCATATATCAGCTGTATGCAAATGCACATATTATACACATTATAATGTTTTTGTTGACACTCTTGATTTAATGATAAATGGACCAATATAAATGTTTCAAAATTACTATAAATACTATATATAAAATAAAATCACTAATAATAAATACACTTCTATATATATATATATATATATATATATATATATATATACATAATTGTGTAATAGTAATATATAATATATAATATAATTTTGAACAGTTTCTATTGGTCCAATTATCATTAAATAAAATTAAATCATATATATAGTACTTGTACTGCCTTTTGTAAACAGAAAACCTTGCTCACCTTCACTTTGCTGCATGACACTCCAGTGCTGCCGTCCACTCCCTGCAGGGTGATGGGGTAGAACTGACCCTTGTTCAGGTAGACCATGGGCACCTCAGTATTTTTGTTGTGGGAGGCTTGTGGGGCGCCCAGAATGAACTGAAAATCATTCCTGCTGCAAAACCAGACACACAAATGCTTAAAAACACCAGAACTGCAAAGGTATTCAGATCATTAACCCTTAGAAGCTCAATCGTTCAATTCTAATTTCTCCCAGAACATCAGGGTCATCAGAACAATCAGGAAATATGCAGAGCTGGACCTTGTGTCAGGTGGGAATGCAGCTCTTAACACAGTCTGAGCTATTAAAATGCACTTCAGTCATTATATCCAAACAAACGTGTCCAAAGACTCCTCAGGCTTAAAGCCATTAAACCTCAACCAACCAGCCTTGCCCCTGCAGCACTGTAATCCTGGCACGGGTCAGAAGGCCAGAGTCTTAGAGGAGCCCAATAACAGAGACAAATGACTGACATTGTGAAGGACAGGTACGTGATTAAAACGAGGCTCACCTGTATCTCTCTGGAGGCGAGTTAGAGTAGGAGTCGGAGTAAACGGGGCTGGGCTGGCTGACAAAGTCGCTGCTGTAGCCTAGAGGCTGCTGTGGTGGAAAACAACAGGAATTAATAACAGCCTTATTACTGTACAACCATTTCAGCCAGTGCTGAATCACTTCATATGAATCACTTGATATGAATCACTTCGTAATTAACTCATTTTAGAACCACATCAATACCGACAGACCCCAAAACTCACATCGCTGCCGGCGTCCGGGTAAGACGCGTCCGAATGCCAGGGTTTCTGTGGCGTGGTCAGCAAAAGGGACTCCACGATGTTGCTGATGGCCTGCTTATCGTAACTGTCGCCCACCATGCTCTGGATGTAGCTGCTGTTGCCTGGCGACACCTGCTTGGTGACTTGTGATTGGCTGGCGGAAATGTTCTCGGACAGCAGCTTCATGATGTGGGAGTTCTCCAGAGTGGTCAGCTCGGGGGAGGAACCGTTGGATGTCCTAAAGGAACCAAGGACAAATATTTCACACACTTGCTGGTCACTTATGCTACGCTATCTGGACAAAAGTATTGGGACACTTGCTGAAAAAGAGTTGGAGTAACTGTCTCTACTGTCCGGGGAAGAAGGGGGGAAGGGGCTTTCTGCTAGATGTTGCAGGAGGAGATAGACATTGCTGTGAGGATTTGATTTAATTGCACCATTGCTGGGGGGCTTAATACCCCTCTAGCCCAAGCCTGGCATTAGGCCCGGCAGGGTTCAGGCCAACAGGTTCATGATGTGGATCTGCTCCAGAGAGTCCTATTCTATTTGCAGTACTTCTTCTCTACAGGGACTAGACCAGCTGTGTGTGTGCATTTGCACATCTGTGTCAGCAATGGGTGCAGCTTAAAGTAGCTGAATGCATTCAAACATCTGGAGCTGTAGTGTATACCAAGCACTAATACAGGCCCGGGTTGTGTACACTGTGCGCGCTAATCACTTGCGCTAGCGCTGACATCAATCGCGGCTCAGCTAAGTGCTCTTCAGTCAGAGCAGTCTGAGGTGCTACAATGCCAGTTTAGACACTTACACTAATTCAAGTGCTAACGTTAGCCTAGCTGTGATTGTACAATGTGTCAAAGTCAACAGAAGTGGCTCTCAATCTCAGCACTGTTTGAGGGCTGAGTGCCCTGACCGCTGGGTGGGAGCTGTTTGCTGGCTAATCCACCTCTCTGCTTCTGTTTGCCTTTCTCTCGGGTTCGAACACAAGCGAAAACCACACTGCTCCCAATCGCCTGCCATTTTTCACCAGGACAAAAGCCGCTGACTCAGTCTCCTCTGGGGTGGGATGGGGAAGAGGATTAGCATCTTAAACCAACTCTGACCTCAACTAAACCTGAGCTAATCCCGCTAGCCCTCTCTCCACGCACACCGCAATGAAAGGCCAGCCTGTGAGAAACATCTACGCCGGGTTTCGTTCACCCGGTTCTCGTGTCTGTCCCTGTGGTTGGACAGGGAAACACCCCTGTCCTCTCCTCCTTTCTCTTTTTTTCGAGGAGGGCGTGAAGTGAATTCGTAATTGAGCTAGTTTTTTTTTTTTTACCTCTCCATGGGTTTGAACATGCTGCCAGCACGCGAACAGGAGGTCATCTTCTGCTCTTTCGGAGTCTGCAGAAACAAAAACAAAAAAACAGGACACATTCATCGGTCAGTGGGTTAATCAGTGGGTTTTGAGCACTGGCATGGCGGGATTACTCGTCGGGTATCGGGTATGGATGCCACCGGGATCCACACCAGCACTGGACACTGGACCAGCATCGACTAACTTCGACCGGCTCGGAACTTACCTTGCAAGTGTCAAAGTAGAGGGGGAGGCTGGTGAGGTCATCCTCAGCGGACAGCTTGGGTTTGGTCTTGGTGATGTCGACACCGTCCATGTAGTTCCAGGAGTCCATGAGGTAACTGTCAGGGTAGCGTGGGTAGGTAAAATTCTCGTTTTGCAAAATCATCAGCGCCCTACAGAGAGAGGAAGAGAATGGGAAAATGGGCAAATGCACTATATGCCAAAAGTATTGGGACACCTGCTCATTCATTGTTTCTTGTGAAATCAAGAAAACAGGTGTTAAAGAGAGCTGATCCTGCTTATGTTGGAACTGTAAACTCTACTGTCCAGAGAAGAGGGCTTTCTACTAGAGTTTGGAGGAGCATTGCTGTGAGGATTTGATTGCATTCGGCGACAAGAGCTAGAGATAGTGAGGTCAGGATTTTGGATGATCAATACCTGCAGGCCTTCTTAGTGTGCATCCTTTTTTTCACAGGGATTTCCAAGAAATCCTTTAAACTCCCAATCGATACATCTCGATCTTTCTCAATACCAGAGCAGAACATGTGGCAATGCTAGCTGTATTCAGCGGCTGCCGAGTTTCGCCCCGAGGCCGCCAGCAGTTTCGATTGCAAAAACACAAATCTGGAGACTCTTTGTTTACGCCGCCGTCCCACATCCGACCTGCTGAAACACGGCGACCCTCCACAGTTGGATCCCGCGGGGAAGAAGTAAGCGTGAAAGCACTGTCAGCGGCTGAAAGCGCTCATTCTGAAACTCTTGACTTTCTGTTTACGTTGTTCTTAGCTCCTGAGGCTAGCTTGTGCACCACAAAGTCAGTTTAGCCCGGGGAAAACAAACTTAAAGCCAGGCATTAGGCGAGGATCACTTACTCCTCAAACAGGGGCTAAGTGGGATTCATTTGGCGGGACCCCCCCGCCCCCCTTTTCCCCCTGGATTAGCGGATAGCAAGCAAACAGGGAGTTTGCGCACAGCTAGCGCTTTAGCACCTGAGCTCACACACAGCGAGCTCTCCACACCTGAGCAGATTTCCTTGAGCAAATCAACACATACCACACTGTCAAAGTTCCAGAACCTCCCTCTTTCTACACCGCTAGTCCTGTTGGAAGCTACACTACACTAAAGTTTGTGGACACCCCTTTTATTAAATGCATTCAGCTACTTTAAGCTGCACCCATTGCTGACACAGATGTGCAAATGCACACACAGCTTGTCTAGTCCCTGTAGAGAAGAAGTACTGCCAATAGAATAGGACTCTCTGGAGCAGATCAACATCATGACCCTATTGACACCATGCTGCCTAATAATGCCAGGTGTGGACTAGAGGGGTATAAAGCCCCCCAGCATTGAGGAGCTGTGGAGCAGTGGAAGAGCTGTGTTCTCTGGAGTGATGGTGGAGGAGCTCCATCCAGTACTTTTGATGGGGATGAGTTGGGGAGTTGGGGATAAACGCTGACTGAGCTAAAGACAGAGCACTAACTCCTGCTGACTGTGTGAGAGAAGTGGCAGGCGCTGCTAGCGCGGCGAGGCCTGGATTTGTGAATGGCCGTATTGGGTGTCTGTGGTACAGTACGCAGACTAGCCATTGTGAGACAGAAGCCCCTAGGACAGCAGACGCTGACAGACACCTACTATAATTATTCTCTCTTACACAGCTCACTGCGCTGCATGTGTGTGTCGGTGTGTGTGTCGGTGTCAGCTATCTCTAAAAGCCACCCCCATGTGCTCTTTCTGGCAGAAACGGGATGGGGTGTCAGAGCTTAGAGCAGCGAAACTCCAACCGGCGTGCTGAGATGTAAACACACACACACTCTCAGAGTCACACAGATGGGCTGATGTACGGCATAAAGCCTGTACTGCATACGGCCCCCGAGATGACGGAAAGATGGACAGATTATTAGAAACTCTCACATAATGATTCTCAGTGATATTAGGGTTCGTCTATAAGACCAGTCCTGCATTGTAAGTACACTACAAACTACAGAGCAACTTTTATCATTTCCTAATAAATCTCTATTTAAATAATAATAACAATAATAATAATAATAATGATAATAATATTAAGGTTTTCTTAAAGCGAATGTAACTGTAATCCATATTGGCACACTTCGAGCCAGTTACTACCTGACAGGAGGTGGAAAAACTCTCCTTAACTTTCAATGGAAGTCAAAAATATTAAAAATATTTTGTTTTAAGTCATTTTGGAGCATTTCTATTGGCCCATTAATCATGAAATTCTGAAATAAAGATTTAATATTTTAATAAAGATTAAACATTTTATTAATAAAATCATTTCTGAACTTCAGAGTTGATTCACTACTTCAGAAATGCACTGTTTAATGAAGATAAATCTTATTTATAGGCAGAACTTGAATTTACTGTAATTAAATACAATGTTTTCAGTTTACAGTGCGGGTTTAAGATTGCATTTTAAATTCAGAAATATAAAATATTAAAATGGAATTTATTTTATGAGCATCCGAGAACTATCTAGAGCAGTCTGGATATGTTAAGTAAAGAAACTGACCAGCAAAAATGACATTTGCGTTGATTTCTGTAATATTACATAATTATTTAGACTATTTCAGAGTAAATCTCCATATTTTCTTGTCCTAATACTCAAACCCGGACCTACAAATACTGCTTATTATTACAAACTGTAGAGCTAATGTAGTGTAGTATCAGCAGTGTGTAAGATATACAGATAGCAAAGTGAGAAACTCAATTACTGTTCGATACAAAAATCTTTGAAGTCGAATTTTTTCCAATATTGTAGGACCTATGAGTTAGGGTTAGAGTTATTAATGCTAATACTTATTATTATGAGTTACTATGAAACTCCAGGACCACTGTCTAATGAAAGCAGGCGAGGTTGTGATCAAAGTAAAAAATGAAAAGTAAAGTAAATCAGACTTACTCAATCTCTTTGGTCATTTCTTCCCTGAGAGGCTGCAGAAATTAAATCCGTTCACTGCACTCTCCTCGTGAGGATCCAGCGGAGAGAGCCAGGTGTGTGAGTGTGTGTATCCTGCGGAGTGAAGAGGTTTTGATTTGGAACCTGCAGCTACTTGCACATTTAAATGCCCTGTCAGGTAAGCTTTCCCACACTCGTGTCTGATTGGCCGAAGGGGGACTAGGACAGGTGTGCGATGGTACAGGTGGATGTGCTTCCCGTTAACCCTCGCTGTGCTGGAGAGAAACTTTGTCAGGTGTGTGTGAGAGTGTGTGTGAATGCGAGTAATTAACACGTGTAATAAAAGGCCGAGCTTTATCCAAACAGGTGTGAAGTGAGTGTTACTTAAAGTCAGAAACCAAAGCAGGCTGAAAGAGGAGCCCTTTCTCATGCTAATGAAGGCGCAGTATCATCGTGCGGATCTGACTCTGGATCAAACACACAGAGGTTTTGGTCTCTGCTGATCAAACTACAGATTTACGACCAGTGAAAGTGTCCTTCAGCGTCTACACACACATGCATTCACTGTATAAACCTCATATATACTGATCTGTTACTGTTACAGAACAACCTAATGCATTTTAATCTGAAGTCCAAGATCTGATGTCCACTTTATCATTCTGGCCAATTCTACAGTGAAGAAAGTCGGCTGGTGTGTACTGCACCTTTCAGTAGTTAAATAAAATATATATCATATAATATATATTATAATGTAATAAAATATATTTTATGTTATATAATATATATATATATAATATATATATATATATATATATATATATATATATATATATCCACACTGACTGAAAATGGTAGCATATACAGAATTAAACTCTAAATGACTATAAATACTGTGATTGTTCTTTAAAAACTTAAACGTTGAGTAAAACATCTAAAGATGTCTGTTCGGTGTTTATGTAGGATACTGCTGTACACAATTAAACATGTATATATAATGAACTTTTTCATTAATTTTGACACAGCAGTGTTTTATTAATAAATTCTACTGGACTGAATATGAGCAGAATTGGATAAAAATATGTTGCTTAAAAAATTAAAGTAAATAAAAAATGCAGTGACGCACAGCCGAGGTGTTTAGTACAGTACAAAGCTTTATGATTCAAACTGAAACTACAGGAATGCACTATGGCAACAGTGTGTGTGTGTGTGTGTGTGCGTGTGTGTGTGTCTACCATTCTAAGCTTTGGAGTTTATATACTGTATAAATATTAAGGATTTATATTCTGTATGTTATTAGAGATTTGTTATTAATATTGATGATCAAACTTTTGGAAGGTACAGCAACTTATCCTTCCCCACATAGAAATAATTAAATATTTATTCCCATACAAATATGATATATATTTTTAGTAATAATCCATAGGTAAAAAACAAATATATTCATTCATTTCTGCAGTGAAGGCATCCATTACAGAGGATTTAATGCTCTCTCTCTCTCTCTCGCCTTCTCATCTGCTCAGCCCAGTCAGGACAGTGATGGGTCCAGAACCTACCCGGAGCAAGGCAGGACTACACCCTGGACAGGGCGCCTCACACACCCATTTAACCACTCACTCACACCTACCACTCACATCCCCTACCCTGTGTTTCTGAGAGGTGAACCCGGTGGAACCTGGTGGAACTCCACACGGACATGGGCAGAACTCTGAACCGGGTTTTTAAGGCCTTCAAGAAGAACACTGGGGACGACACTCCTGCTCGTGTCTGACGGTTGAGGCTTTTTGGAATCTCAGTTTCATTTTCCTTCAGATATACCCACTGTGTGTGTGTGTGTGTGTGTGTGTGTGTGTGTGTGTGTGTGTGTGTGTGTGATAATGTCAGAGTTTGTTTTACTTTTGCTGAGTCCTGAGGGGATCTGGCTTATTGATAGAGGTGTGTGTGTGTGTGTGCCTTTTCACTCCC
>NC_132887.1:40775087-40777587 GCF_030463535.1 Salminus brasiliensis | reverse complement strand
GAAGTGGCTCAGTAATGGCTCGGAGTGCTCAGCAGTGAGGAAGAGGACGATGGAGAGAGATGGTGTTTGGGGGAGAACGAGGACGACTCGGAGGAGATGATGGACTTAAGTGACCTGCCGACCTCACTGTTTGCCCTGCAGTGTACACGAGGCCGTGTTCGAGGAGGACCGACAGCGGGTGAGCGCACACGTGTGTGTGTGTGTGTGTGTGTGTTTTATTCTCCCTACAGCAGCTGAAGCCCCGCCCACCTCTTCCTGCAGGGTTATATAAGGGGAAGGTGCGGGGAGATGGGCTGGTCCACGTCTCTTGAAGTTCAAAGCCCATGTTGTTTGATGGTTGAGTCTCAGTACATATCAGCCAATCACAACACAGGTCATTTACATATATTAGTATAGTATTTACATATTGTGTAATATTATTAGAGACAGGCAGCCGAAGCAGCCGCTACTGGAACAGGTGTAAATGGTGATGGTGTGCCGCTCATGCGTTGCCATGGCGATAGCATTACTGCAGCCTGTGTGCTGGATTGTGGTGCTAGCCACTCCATACACCTGATGGTGTCTTGTTCAGGGTTTGTTGTAGGTGTGTCCACCAAGAGTCTTCCATCGCTGTGTCCACCCAAAAAAACACTATATGTCCAAATATTTGTGGACACCCGCTTTAAGCTGCACCCATTGCTGACACAGATGTGCAAATGGCACACATAGACACCTCTTGTCTAGTCCCTGTAGAGAAGTACTGCCAATAGAATAGGACTCACTGGAGCAGATCAACATCATGACCCTATTGGCTCATGCTGCCTAATGCCAGGCGTGGGCTAGAGGGGTATAAAGCCCCCAGCATTGAGGAGCTGTGGAGCAGTGAAAGAGCTGTGTTCTCTGGAATGATGATGGTGGAGCTCCATCCAGTACTTTTGGATGGGAGGAGTTGGGGAGTTGAGATCATGAGGTGTGGTGGTGATCATCATCCAACATCCTGACCTCACTAACTCTCTAGAACCGAGGCCGTCAGATGAACCACCGACCCAGTTAAGACCTGACGGAGGAACCAGCCAATCACGCTCTGATGTCCAGCGTCTGGGAATGCTTAAATTCTGTGTTCTTAAATGTGTTTCAATGGTGAGGACTCCCTGTGGACTGTCCAGCAGTGTGTGTGTGTGTGTCTATAAATAGGAACTGGCCTGAGAGACAAGGACACTGTCTTTTCTTTCTCTGGTCATTCTCTTTCTCTCTTGCTCACTGTCCCCTCTCTCTCTCTCTCACCGTCTCCAGCTTATTAACCCAGGGTATGTAGCCAGTATCCAGAATCAGCTGCAGTTTAATGGCCTCATCACAGCTCATTTTAGGTCTATCCACTGATGTCTGATGATGTTTAGGTGAGGGAACAGAGGGTCAGGGCCATGAGGACACCTCCAGCTTGCCCCTCTTGAGGTATGTTGTGGATGTTCTCCGTGCCACTGGCTGCCTGATCCACCCACCACCATGTTTAACAGTGGGTCAGGCTGGTTTAGATGTAACTTTGAAAACCTTTGAAAAACAGTGGTTGGAGAAGGTTCTCGTGGTCCTTCCAGACCTCAGCTTGACTTCACCCTTCCTGTTAGCTGCCGATTCTTAATTCTGTCAGGAACTGAGGAACCTGTTCCTAAAAAAACACTCTGCTGTCTTCTCCTGCTCTGTGGAGCATCAGTTATGTTGATGGTCAGAGCGGTCAGACGTTGCTTAGAGAGCTCATGGCTGCCTACGAGCTAATTAAGGTCTGAGAGCTTGGTAGAAGTTCTCTAAGAGCTCAGATATCTTGGGGTGCCCAAACTTTTGCATGGTTTCCTCCCCCCCACACACACAAGGGCCAGGGTACGCAGGCCCATGCTTGACTTCTTTATCTCCCTCTGCTAACGCACATATTCCGAATGTGGCATCCTGTCGGCTAATGGATGCATGGAGGGAAAGAGGAACAGTGTAACCTACATTCCTCATCCCTCCACCCCTCCATCCTCCACCGTCCGTCTTTCCGCCCCGCAGCATGCCTCCCCAAACTTTCCTGGGCTCTTACTGCATTAGAGACACTTTCTCACAGCGATAAAAGGACGATGTCCATCTCCTCCCTCTGTCCCTCTGTGCAGGAGAAGTGGACGCAGCACGTCTGTCTGACCTGCTGTTTATTTGGAACACGGATTGTTCCAGAATTTGGTGTTACATTTTTACTGCTCTTCGGTTCAGCACGTGACGTCCAGGCAGATCTTCACTTTGCCTGTTTGTTTGTTTGTTTGTTTGTTTATGTTTATTTCAGATTTATATTCATTGTCTCACTTATTTAGATCACCTATTTAGACCCCCCCCTCCATCATATCCCGACACTAATGAGGGCGAGACCAACACACGCCCCCTCTGCCACATGCACAGCCAGCCACGCCTCTAGCAGCGTGATCGGGATTCGAACCAGCGACCCTCTGATCACAGTGATTATCATGAGAATCCTCAGAATCCTCTCTCAAGACCCCTT